>NC_056727.1:868752771-868887771 GCF_019279795.1 Protopterus annectens | reverse complement strand
TTCAAATATTTATCAGCTCAGAAACTTTACCACTGTGACAATCAAGTACTCTCAAAAGTTATTTGTTAGTTATTCTTTGCTTTTGTATTTTATATTCTGGCTGCTACTATAGGCCTTTTTCAGATGTTTCTCTTAACTTATTCCCTGCTTGTTTATTATTAAATTATTATATATATTTCATAATTTGCCAGCTGGCATTAAGTGATAACAGCTCGGTAAACTACTAAGGCTCAACTGGATATCAAATATCACTCCTGTTTGTTTTGTAAAGTCTTTACAGCCAGAATAACAGAAACGTTTCACTTACTTTGGCCATACTGGATTTCTGTACTTTCCTTAGCAGTGACCGAGCTGTGATTTGGAGGGCAAGTGCACAGTGTTCGGTTCCAGCTGCTGCTCAGATGTATCCCACTTTGACTCCCTCCCTCCTTCCCCCTAGCTTCTTTCCCTTTACAAGACACAGAATCTGATCCGTCTTTCATGGTATTTACACTTCAAAGTCCACAACCAGTTTCTAAGCAGAATAGAAACAGGAATACATGTATGTAGCAGTTAGAAATGATAATTACAGCTCTAAACAGGAATATAGTTCTACCAAAGCCATTTCTGCATTATTTCGCCAACAAGGAAAATCTGTTAACACTCACTGTCTCCCAGTTAATAAGCTGATTTAGCTGTATTACCTTACATTTTCTCCCAAAATGAAAACAATGCTTATAGTATCCAGACATGATAAACATGTTGTTTGAGCTATATTACCTTATGTGTTACACCAGAACAAAAACGATACTTACAGTATCCAGCCACAATAAACATGGTAACTAAGCTATATTTCCTTGTGTATTACACAAAAACAATGGTGACAATATACAGACATGGTAAGCATGCTGCGTGAGCTATATTACCTTGTGTGTACCATCAGAACAAAAACAATGCTTACAGTATCCAGACACGATAAACATGTTGTCTGAGCTAGATTACCTTGTGCATTACACCAGAACAAAAACCATGCTTACATTATCCAGACATGATTAACTTGTTACCTGAGCTGTATTACCTTTTATGCAACACCAGAACAAAAACAGTGCTTATAGTATCCAGACTTGCTCTTACTACTCACACCATTTTACTCTTGTCATCTTAATGTTAGCCTTACTTGCATGCACAAAATCATTGCCACTTCAGTACCACCAGTAACAATCTCAACATTTCTCTCACCATTGCATAATGTTCACTAGCCTAAGAAAAATAAACAGCTATCCAAACTAGTGTAATATCACAAATCTCTCCATTCATAAGTTTTCAAAAAAAAAAAAAAAGATGATTTACATCACAAAATCATTTCAAAACTTCTGCATCATTCCTTTTACTATCACAGCACTTCTTACTATGGTGTGACATTGACACTAACTCTTGGCCTACCTCCTGTAATTCATAATTCTATATTAGCAGCCTACTCATGAAATATGAATATTTCACATGAATATCCATAGCAGCAGTATTACATCACCCAGTCTACTTAGCTGGATCCATTACCATAAACATGATATTCTAGGTGTCACTGAGATATGTTTAAAACCCTGTACATCTGATGAAGAGCTACCCACCAGGATATAACATTATTGAAGCAGAGCTACCAAAATGTGTGTTCTGATATGCACATTGTACTCAAACGTCAACTCTGATGTAACTACACCACCATTTAACTCATCCGAAATCTTACTCCGTATCTTAATTACAAACAATTACAGTCAGATTAACATACGAGTCACTTATATCCCACCACATCCAAACAATATAAGTATTTCTACACTTGATGATATTTAACCCTGAATCTCTACTAACACTAAACACCATACTCTCATACTGGGTGCTGAAAACATTGATTGGGGCAACAGTCACACTTTCTTTACACCCAACATTAACCTATTTACTTACAAAAAATAATTTGCTACTGGAAAAGACAAAAACAGTGGTAAACAAATCACTATTGAGTGGTTACTAAAATTTCAAACCAACCAACTTCTCTCTTACCAAACCCCTCAATGACTACCATCCAACCTTTATTATCTGGGTTAGCATATAATAAAAAAATATATATATACCTTCCAAGTGGGTGAGAACCAAAATACATTCCCACAAGGATACTTTGAGTGAATTACTGAAACAATGCAGATGGAACATTGTAAAGTTGTGTCTCTAGATAAGGCTGTCACCTACTTTAACACATGTTCCTAACTATCATTAACTGTGTTGTACCCATGCATAAGTAAAACATTAACTCAATTATTGCCTGTTTGGTGTCAACAAAAATTAATGAGCTCATGCCAGTCAGGAAAAAATTGTGGAAACACTGATAAAGTTCTCAAGCAACTCAATCTAGACAAAATTGTAACACACTTAGAAATCAGGTTGAATAAATTAGAATTTAAGTAAGCACATTTTCTTTAACCAGCAGCTTCTCCAGAATCAAAATAGTCCAATACAATATTGAGCTAAAAATTAACAAACCTTTTAAGCCTAGGTAAACAACCACAACCAGTCATTTCCCTGGTGAAACTGATTTTAACATTGCCTCAAATTTCAACAAGTATTCCTTATACATAGTTAATAATAACTCCGTATTAACAAAAAAAAAAAAAAAATCCCTTAGTATTGCAGCCATATTATTTCCCATTTTTTTAAATAATTTTAAAATGTACAAATAAGCAGCTGTCGCATCACGTTATAAATAATGCATCACCTATACAACATGGTTTTTGACCTGGATTCAGAACTGCAACTGCTCTTTTATCTTTAAGTATTATTAATTACAACAAAAACAAGGGTCTTCTCTACTGCTGCTGTTCTGTTAGACCTACCAAAGGCCTTTGATACTGGCTTTCACAATCTTCTTTTACAACTAGCTACTATGAATCTAGCACACAACACATTAGAATGCTTCAAAAGTTTTCCATCTAATTGACAGCAAACAATAACAATTTCTACTTTTCTACCCAATAATGTAGGTATTCCACAGTGCTGAGTACATGGACCAGTTTTGTTCAGTATCTTTGTAAATGGCTTGCATGCTAAATTAGTACAGTATGCTGATGACTCCACCATGATGTGTTCTGCTAACTCCCCCAGTCAGGTGCAGCATTCTATTCAAATTATTTTTCAGAGCCTAGAACATTAGCTTAAAGACTCAAATAAAAGTTAATTACTTATATTTGGTGATGGTGAAATCTCAATCACTTCACGAAATAAAATGCCAATTGAACAAATCTCACATCTCCCACACCAAACTTATTCATGGATCAGAAATTATCCTTCAAGAAATATATTGACTGTATAACCCCAAAAGGTCAGAAAATCTAGTTATGTTATATAAGTTAAAACCTTACCCAGAAATGTTACAAGTAAATACAGCTTCATCTCTGTTACTACCTGCATTACTTCATGCCACATCTATCCTTACTAATATTCCAAAAAATGTACCTAAATAAGCTAAAACATACATACAGTACAACTACAAAACATGCTACTAATATTCCCAACCAAAATGATCATTGTAGCCTACATACTTTATAAGATTAATTGGTAAGAGCTAAAAGACCTTTTAACATTTAAATACTTGAAAACCATACACAGAATTTGGCATGAACTTAACAAATGCTTCTAAAATATGTGTGCCAAAAGTCTAAGATTTCAGACCCAAAACTTCCTTGCAGTTCTCATATCAAACAACCACTTTGGTGACTCTCTATACTCTGTTCATGTAGCCAAGCTGAGGAATTCCTTTCCCTCAGACCTTAGGCATGAGAATAAACTCAAAATGTTTCTTTACATTCTAAAGACAAATCTAACTTCCATTTGGATCTGTTTTTGTACCTGAATTACTTCTGCACCTATCCTATTTTCATTTATTATCCATCCTAGTTTCACCTTATTTTTTTTTCTTCCTATAACCACTATCCATTCATCCAACCATCCACAACATCTTTTTCACATTTTTTGCACATCAGGTCAGGGTGTCACTTCAATAGTGACAATCATCTAGAGGCAAGGTTCAGACTGCCAGGCATGTTGCATTACTTCTTTCAGACCATACACTCGTACACACACACACACACACACACCCCTGTGGTCAATTTAGTGTGTTCAATCCACCCACTGTATAGCTCTTGAATATGGGAAGAAACTCGAGGACCTGGAGGAAACCGTCATGACTATAGGCAGGACATATAATTGTAAGCTTATATTTACCTTTTGACATACAGTGTTTCAGTATTTAATTGTAGCATTCATTACTGTTGTGTTCTATTTATGTATATATGTGTTTTGCATTTGTTTTCTTTATGCATTCAAAAATGTCTATGTACATTTGATTTTTATTACATGTGTTTTATAACTCTAGAACCTTTTCCATGGGCCTCCACTAAAAATGGGCTTTTAGCTCAGTAAAATTATTCTCAATTGACTAATAGAAATAACTAAATAAAAATAATTTTGCAATGATTGCCTTTTTCTCTTATGCATTTTTCAGTTTGAGCCTGACATATGTGTTTTTTGTACAGTGTTCTTTCTACTCCAGTCAATAAATCTAAATAAATAAATAAATCAGTAAAGAGTAAAGGCAACCTTACTTTTTCAGATTTAGCTTCATAACTTATCACTGTGTTTCATACAACTGCATCCAGTCATTATTCAAGACATTCTGCAGGCGTGGAATACATCCCAGGACTATTTTATTTTGTCATTTTAATTCTACAATGCCTAATATACAGCTGCACTTTACATAGGCGGTGCCAGAAGAATATTCCTAATTTGTGTGTCTTGACAGTTAATTAAACTTGCTATTTTATATTCATCTTATTTGATTTCACTGCTTTAGGTCATCAACCTTCTTTACATTTTACTCTCTTTGAACCAATTCTTTATTTTTTCTGCTAATCAGGGTCAAGCAGATGCATGAGCACCCTTCTACGTCAGCCTATTCTGCATCATTCCCTTGTTTTCTGTTAGTTTTGAAGTTTTTCCTTCTCTAAAATAACTCTAAAAAACACTTGCACAGTCTACCTATGTATTTTAAATGGTTCTTAGAAGGCTGAGCTTTACTACTTCATTTAATATGTTTTTGGACTGCTGACTCACAACCCTCACACTATCTCATTTGCTACTAAAATCATCATCTCTGTTTTTATTTTCAAGTTCTTTCAGATACGTCTATAAGATTTGTCATCTTTATTGACTGACTTGTCTGCCATTTCCTTGAATTATAATTTTGACATCTGCTTTCTATTTTTCCTTATAACTTCGTAAAGACATTGAATAAATAAATGTAAATGGACTAGACTTGAAAAATGATTTGAATAAAATTCCATGAATGGATAGTGGAACATACAGTAAAAGTATGACATTTAAGGTTAACAATTAATAGTCCCAAAAATCAGGTTCTTGGTGGTGTAATATTATACATCTGAAAGTGAATATTAGAAGGTAATTAACTAAGATATGAAATTAAACTGCAAACATATTTACTAGATTATAAACAACACAGGGTTTATAATAAACATCAGCAAGTTTAAAGGAAAGCTGTTCCCATAAAAGCAGAAATTACAAGTATAATTCCAGCTCATTTCAGTTTCACAAAGGCACCACCTGATATCAGTTCTCATTGTTAAACTTTCAGTAGCAGCACCAATGTTAAGAACCAAAAAGTCCTCTATGTACTGAAGCCACAAATCCCTCAAGCAAACACATAATTCAAAACCCCCAAGTACCAAAACATCTCTCAGCAGGCTCACAGGAACAGGAAAGCCCAAACCAACCCAACAGTCCTCAAATCACAATTCAGAAGACAAAATAAACACTTGGAAAATGCATTGAAAGTCCAGTTGCCAAGTCCAAAAAAATGAACCTTAGTTCCAATAGAAGTGCTACCCAAAACAATTTAATCAGTACTGGAACAATAAACACTGATAACATAGAGTTACTGCAGAATGTCTTTGCAAATTGAATTTATATAGATTCCCTGTTATCTCAGCCTTTAGAAATGAAATAATACAAGCCAGACCTTAGAGTGATATAAGAATTGAGACAAAACAAGTTTAGTAAACATGTTTGTCCTAGGCAGTTATGCACAGCATAGTAGAAGACAATGTAAACTGCTGAATGCTCGTTAAAGGTCTCACCTAACCTTTGTTCCCACTTTCTAGACAAATAGTGTTCTCCCTTACTTTTGATTTGCAAGTTTTACTTTTTTCCCTTGGGGTTAAAGTGATGTATAATTGTTTTTCAGCAATATTCTATTTTTATCTTCTGTCTAGCTTTTTATGATACCGAAGTACACCCACTAAAAAAAATCCGGATAACTTGACTACAATCTCCCTTTCTGAAAACTCCCATTTCAGAGCAGTTTTCAAAACAGCAATTCCGTTTTCAACCCTCCTTCCCATAGAACACCTGGTTTATCACTGCTCCTTGCAGCCTGGGCTCTAGAACCTATTCCTTCAATTATGCTTCATTGAAGGTGCCAAGGATGGTCATAACCATCCCAAATGCCATGGCTCTGGGTGGTGCAGAGGCAGCAGGGGCATCTCCAAAGCCTTCCTTAGGGGTAAACAGATTGTGGTATATGTCCAGTACACCAGCATCCCCAGATGAAAGAATGCAGAGTTCACTGAGTTTAGGAAAGTGGAGACCAGCAGCCCCAGATTACAGTATATATGAAAGTGTAATCCATGCATTGTTTTATTTACAAAACTGTTCTAGTTATGGTCCCGATAGGGAAGGATTGGAACTTAAAAAAAATGCTTGACTACCACTATCCCACCTTCATTTGCTATTATTCAGTGTCATTCACAAGTTGTCCTCTGGAAGTAGTACATCACTGGGTTATGTAGGTGGTCAGATGAAATAAATATAAATTCCTTTGGTGTCTCTCAATGAAGGGCTGATGCCAAACTGGCAAAAGATGCAAAAATATACTACACTGTATAACTCCTTTTTGTTTATCTAACTGTAGCCAAAGAGACTAGGTTTTGACTACCATTTTTAGATCTTCCTTTAGAAATGCTTACTATTTTACAGTCTGCTATGAATTGCCTTTGTCCCTTCTCCTTTGGAAGGTGCATTGTACATAATCCTGTTTTTTGGAGTAAGTTGTCATTTGTAGTGTAGCCATGAATGCATTATCTTCTTGTTTAGCTTTTTTTTATTTGCCTTTACATCTTGCCTTTAAATGTAAGCCTGTGCCTTCTCTTTCTTTTTTGTCTTTATTTCATAGGTAGGTACTAGGCTATCGGCCCTAGGGCCTATACAAGCCTAGCCAAAAAGGTACCCTGGTTTTCGCCACCCAAGAAAATTATTTTCCTGTGCCCCTGTCGAGCAGAGAAACAGAAGTGATCCTTGGGGTGAATTTCCTATCTCCAATCCAATCATCAAGATTTTTCTTGAGTGCTAATGAGGAGGTTTCTTTGATATAGATAGGTAGTTTGTTCCAGAGTATGGGAAGGCTCTCGGACAGGAATCTATCCCTCCAGCATGTTCTGTTTATTGTGGTGACAATGTTTAGGTCCCTAGAGCGTGTAGCTCGGAGGGATTGGGATTTCTATAGGTGGAGCATGTCCAACAGCTCTGGGTTTGACATAGCTTTGTATGTTAGGCAGAGATCGCCTCTGAGTAGGCGATATGCAACAGAGTAAAGCTGGAGTTTTTTTTTAGACTCTCTTATAGACTGCATACTCTGATGTATTTATGTCACTAATTTTTCTTTTCAATGACTTTTAACAATCTCCACGTGTCTCACTGCATATTTCCTGTGCATAAAAAATGAGTGCTGAAATGAAATTAAGGATCTGAATTCATAAAAGTTGCAGTAATATGCACATGAGGTACTGCAACTTTTTATTATCAGAGGGTACCTTATTGCAGTAGTTTTGCAAGAAGACTTGCAGCATCATGGTGGGCTGTCTCTGCAGCCATACTACATACTAATGAGGCAGTCTGGGAGAGAGTCCTACACTAGTCATGTGATCTCCCCACAAAACTGCCTGTGTTAAGGCATTTACATAGCTGACTGATTTAGAAAATTGCTCATCTGCATTTATCAGCATGGCCACTTCTGATAATGAACATTGCCAAAAGGCTGGGTTCATCCTTTATGGTAGCTGTAAGTGCTGGGGATTTTAGTGATAAGGTAGTGTTAGAGAGTGTGAACATGTGGGTATGTGAAGGGCTGTATTTGTGAGTAAATGAGAGAGTGTGAGTTTACCTGGGTGGTAGCAATGGAGGGGCGAATTAGTGATGGTGTAGTTTAGGTATGTGCATATGGGTGAATCAGCGACTGTCTGTAAGTGCGATCAGGAGTGTAGAGGGTTGTTTGCATGTGTGTTTGTTGTAATGGCTGATACACTTCCACACGCTCCTGGACTTACAATTAAAGCCTACATCTTTAAGTGGGGAGGAAGCACTAGCCACTAGGGATACTCTTTAAAATTGTGCCCAACCAGTACTTACACATAATGTGGGTCAGGGGGAATACCAGACACTGGACAGAACATTTCACTAACATATGGATGGGTGGGCACTAGAGACCATACAGATATATGGTTCCACTGCATTACATTGTCATGCCACAATGTCAGTGGACGACTGAACAATATTATTTATTTTTGGTTGCATAAGGACAGCATATTTACTCATATGGCACAATGGTGTAACAGATAATGTTGTCAACTCACAGCAAGAGGTTCCCTGGTTTGATTCTTGACTTTGGTGCCTTCTGTGCAGAGTCCTTTGGGTGTTCGGGTTTCCTCAGACATTCCAAAGACATGCAGTAGGTAGATTGAGCACAGTAAACTGGCCACAAGTGTGATTGTGTAGGGTGGAACAACTGCCATGGCAGGGCTAGCCACGCAGCGGTGTAAACCTTGACTCTAGATATTCACCCCCCTCAAACAGCACTTCTCATCTTCCTCTTTTTCTAACTGGATCCATCCACCATTCTACCCTCTCATGCATCTCCTGTAGACCTAATTTATAGATCTTCTAGATGCACCAATTTGGATCAGGCAGCCTAAATAGAAATAGTTCTATGCCATGCTGTCTTATGCTATTACCACTATCATATATAATACTAATATCTTCCATCCCCTCCTACATTATTCTACAATTTACTTCAGTATATCTCTAGAATTGTTTACAAACCTATACAATGTTAAAATCTCCCTTCCTAGAAAACTTTATAACTAACTTCATTACATATCTTAAACTCTTTGCAAACTTTTCTTAACTGAAATGAAAGAACACTTAACTTCTTTACAATAATGTTCCCCTTCTGCAGTAATAGTCCATTTATTTCTGCAAGCGTTTACATCTGGAACAACTGTATAGATTTGTAATTGTTCATGTAAATACTTTTCTTTACTGTATATACCTATCTTGTAATTATTTTTTTTTTTGTTTCATGAGAAATGTAACTGTTGTTTTTCTGAGAACTGTTTATAATTCCCTTGTTAATATAAATGTACTGTGGTGGAGCTTTTCTCCCCGGCCCTCCACATGAAATGGGGTCTGCCCAGTCAGACTTTCCCAGTCAACAAATCTAAATAAATAAATTAAATTCAGTGACATGCAAATTAGCTGATGATAAGGTCTTTCCTCATTACAGCTGTTTTGTCTCTGAATCACAAAATACAGCATTTCAGAAACAGGGCCTTTTTACAGCAGTCCTTAATGCAAGCAGTGTGGTTCTTTATGATTTCCCAGGAATATTTAGTAAAATAACAGACATGTCAAACTGAAGTGTTGAAAAGCTATTGCCAAGGTCCCATAGTTATGAAGATATGAACAAATATGAAAATATTTGCTGATTACATCATTCATTGCCAGGTCTTTACTAGAAGTTAAATTGTTCCAGTAGTTGTACAGTTGTACATAATGAAATAAGTAACCTTTTTTCCTGGCTGCTGAGTAAAAGATTTAATATATTATTTTTCTGTGTGAAACAAAGTATTGTAATGCAGATTTTCTAGCTTTTATGTTATGTAGTAGAACTTTTTTTCAGTTTGTTAAACAGATGATCATTATCATTTGGGATTCTTAAATTAAAAAATGTATTATTTTAAATGTGGGGCTTTCAGTCATTAGGGTTAGTGTACAGTTTGTGTTGACTTATTTTAAATGTGTGACTTTTCAGTCATTAGCATTAGGGTACAGATTGCATTGACATATAACAGTGAAGTGCTTGATTCTGACATTTACATCGCTTCTGAAGAGTACTAATGTACTATTGTTCAGTTTTGCTGTGATAAGACGGTTCATAGGTTAGTACCAGTCTAGCTGCCTTGTGGGTCATTTTAAGTTTAGTCAGTTTCCCTTTCAAAAGTAATAATTTAGACCTGAAACTTCTGTTTGTGTAGTAAACACATTAACTATTATGCCAACCCCCATCTTTATTGGAGTATAGGCTAGACTGTAACAGTACAAGATGAGAGCCCTGGCAGTCAAGAAGCACAGATAACCACATGTCATTTCATAAGGCTAGATGTATGGCCACAGGGATTTACTTAACACTAGCTGCAAATACTGCATAGTCTTCCCTTGCTCCTGCTGATGACATCTATATTATTCCAAGTAATACAACAATGTCAGGCATACTTCCTTAAAAATGCACACATACAACGAATAATTCATGCTTTTATTAAAAATGTTTCATTGCTCTGTGCAAACTGAATAACAGCTGTTAATGTTACCACTGAGTAGTAATCTGTCAGAGCACTGCAAACCAGCAAACAAAATGCCTCTTCAGGTCAGTGAACCAAAAAGATTTGTTTAACGCCACAAAACAATAACTTGCGTTTTTGTCCTTAGACTTCATCAGAATGAATAGTTAGTCAAGCTAGTAGCCAGGGAATTGTTATGGCTAGGCTTGTGTAGGTTCTAGGGCCGATAGCCTAGTACCAAACTATGAACCTATAATCTCCTTAAATAACCCTCCCTTCCCATTGACAAAACAATTGACCATTTAAAACATTTACTATAATTGAATGTAGTGCATTCAAAGTGCAACTGTAAAAATGCAACTATAAAAATTGTTGTATGATTTAATGCTTAGATACAAATCTTTAAATATGGATAAATGTTACTTACAAGAATGTATTGGGAGGGGCATTGTGCTCAAAGGATTAAGTATTTATAAGTATCCAAACAATGTTAGAGGGTAGTGAGTTCCACATTAAAATTTTCAGTCATTGTGGTTTGGATATATTGCGGGCCATCATTAAAAACAATGAACAAGAAATGGACACATTACTTAAAGATATAGAAAAAACTAACAAAAACATTACCACTGATTTACTATTTACTGTGGAAGAAGAAAGATCCAAATAGTTAAATATGAAAGGAAGGATTGACGAAAAGTGTACATTTTTATTTAACAGGAAATGTAAGAAGCTTGATAGGGACATCAAAGAATATAGGGAAGAACGATGTTACCCTAAACCCAAAAACAATGTTAAGCATCTGCACAGGAATCACACTGACCATATGGGTGATGATTTTCAGGGAGAAGATTTGGACCAACAAGAATGGGGTCATGGAGGGGGCTATAGTAATTATCCTTTTGGGGAAGCTATGGGGGGTATGACTTGAACGACCCTTTGGATTTTCCCACACTGAGGAGATCCGAAAGGATAAAACAAAGAACACTAGTCAACTACTACCCCAACAGGGGGGAATATTCGAACAGGAGGAGATACTTACCCCTATTAGCCCCACTCGTAGTTTGATACAAGACAACGGTATAGTAGTCGAGGGGTACAGGCACAAGTATCACAATTTTAGTATATACAATTATAGTTGGACATTGACTGCACGTACTTTAGTTTGTTTAGTAAAGGTTTGAAGTTTGTACCTAGTAACAGAAGTCAAATTACAAATATTCTGATTGACTTAAAATTGTTTTGGAGAAAAAATAACTTAGAATTATTAATGCACCACGAAGGGGGGGGGAGGCATGAACTTGATTAAGAGAAAAAGTACTTACAATCCAACCCTTCACCCCCAGTTAAACTCTGAAATTCAGGTAGAAAGGGAGCTTTGACAGGGTCTGAATAAGAAAAGAAGACAATATAATTTGAATAAGGAAGAACACGCCCTCCTGGATTCTTTAAGGAACAACCACCAAGTCAGGGTTATGAACCCGACAAGGGGGGGGGGGGAATTGTCCTTATGGACAGTATTATTTATTTAGGCAAGATGTTGGATATGTTAAACAACACTGACAAATACTCTAGAGTTTCACATAATGAAATCAATATAGCCCATAGGAAGATTGATTTTATTCTTAAAGAACTGGTTGATGAAGACATGATTAGTCAAGATACCTATCACTTTTTAATTATGGACAAACCAATAGTACCATCTATTTTTGGCATACCCAAGGTCCATAAGGATCTGGATAACTCGCTACTCAGACCAATTGTGGCAGCCACTGGGTCTAAAACTTACCCTTTGGCTAAATTTTTGGACCTAAGGTTAAAAAGGGTCTGGTCTGAGCAGGCGGGCATTCTGAAGGACTCTTGGGATTTTTTGAGAAGTATCAACAATGACCTATATAGTGACAAACTCATCGTTGTTACTTTAGATATCCAGGATGTATTTAATGTCATTCCTCACAAGTTAGGGTTAGAATGGTTCAAAGAAGCTCTTAGAACCAAAGGGAGTTTTGACGAAAACAGTATGTTGGTGTTTATGGATTTAATGGATTTGGTACTAAGACACAATTTTCTGTATTTCGAGGGTAAGTTTTTTAGGCAGTCAAGTGGAGTAGCCATAGGGGTCAGTTGTGCCCCCATGTACGCTAACTTGGTATTGTCCATTTGGAAAGAGCAGTTTGTTTTTCATTCTGTATATTCTCAATATTGGAAATACTATTGACGTTACTTGGATGATATTTGTATGTTTTGGATTGGACCTGAGGAGAAACTAATAGAATTTATTGAGTATGTCAATAGTACTACTGACTTCCTTAAATTCACTCATAGCTTTTCTAGGGAACGCTTACAATATTTGGATGTGATGATTGAAAAGATACCTGAAGTCAGAAAATGTAAGTCCAATGTTTACAGAAAAGTGACTTTTTCAAACTCCTACTTGTTTTACACTAGTGCCCACCCTTTCAAACAAAAGAAAGGAATTTTGAAAGGGCAGTTCATCAGGAGTAGTAGGATGATGTCCCTTAATAGGGACTTCGACTTAGAAAATAAGAAACTGAAAGATATGTTTTTGGAAAGAAATTACCCTCTCGCTTTAATAGAAGAAGTATTGAATGAAGTAAAAAATGGAAGGGGGGATTTAGTCCCATCTTAGGGCTATTGGAATACACTGTAACCAATACAGAGAATACCCCAACCCCAGACACAAATTGGAGTAGTAATTTCATCTTGAATTTCAGTACTGACACTTATTTGGTTAAAGACATTATTTCTAGAAATTGGGGGAAGTTTGAGGACTATACTGACTTGGACTTGTTATTCAAGGACCCCCTGAAATTTACTTATAGGAAGGGGAAAAATATTAAGGAAATGTTGGACTATAGAAAACCAAAGCAGGGTAGGCAGAAGAAAGGCACTTTCAAGTGTGGAGCTTGCTGCCGATGCTCATATGTTATACAGGGGGAGAGTTTGTATTTAATGGAGAGGAACACAAAGTTAGAAACTAACGCATTCTCCAACTGTGACTCCATGGGGGTCATATATATCGCCATTTGTAAACCCTGTGGAGCCTTCTACATAGGGAAGACCACAAGAAAGTTTAAGAGGCAAATATATGAACTTCTCTATGACATTAGTAAGCAAGACACTAATAATGCACTATTTAGACATACCACACTTTGTAAAGATGCAGTTTTTTTTTTTTGTCATAGAAAAAATAGAACAGGACCCTTGAGGTGGTCCCTGGGAAATGACAATAGAATACAGGGAACTATTTTAGCAGTTGAGCTTGGAGGCTAACAGCGAATCAGGCTTGAATGACTATATTTCTTTAGCCCCTGTCCTCAAACTTAGATCTGCTAAACTATAATGCTTTTATTCAGCATTATTTCTTGACCAGTAGATGGCAGTGTTTTGCTAGTTTACTACAGTGGGTTTGTTTCAACACAATTTAAAACTTTGGTGTACTACATCTTTTTTACTTATTTCCATTATATTACATTTGATGGCCTGCATTTCATGTATTTATATATTAATCATGTGATTCAATGTGTTTTAAAATCTGCTTTTTAAAAAATGTGTTACTGTAACAAGTAGCTATTTGTTTTAGGAGTTTTTATAGTTGCATTTTTACAGTTGCACTTTGAATGCACTACGTTCAATTATATTAAATGTTTCAATTGGTTAATTGTTTTGTCAATGGGAAAGGAGGGTTATTTAAGGAGATTACTAGCTTGGTTAACTATTGTAGCATTGTTACCTCACAGCAAGAGGTTCTCCTGTTTGATTCTCGGCTGGAGTGCCTTCTGTGTGGATGTCCTCCCCGCTGTCGAGTGGCCTCCGAAAGACATGCGTGAATGGGTGTGCCTTCGCTGAAGGTTGAGCGTCGGGCTGGCAACTCGGCACCATAAAAAAAAAATCGACTGCCAATCATTAGTGGACTGGAGTTCCGCTGTGGCGACCCCTAACTGAGAAAAGCCGAAAAAGCAAACAACAACTAGCTTGGTTAACTATTCATTCCGATGAAGTCTAAGGATGAAAACGCAAGTTATTGTTTTGTGGCGTTAAATAAATCTTTTTGGTTCACTGACCTGAAGAGGCATTTTGTTTGCTGGTTCTGCAAGTGCTTTGGTTTGTAATGACTGTTTCCAAGCACTTTTTCCTTCTCAATTGTATTCATTATAAATGAATACAGCTCCTTGCAATTAGAATGTTACTAATCATATATTAACTCCCTTAGTGTGTCCGCACGCACACACTCATGCACGCACGCACGTATGCACAAACACGCACACACACACACACGCCTCCGATAGACAATCAAAATTTGTCACTGTCCAAGAAGCTCAGTAGATGCTGACATTTACAAGAAAGCAGTGATCTTCTAAAGAAAATAGGAAACCTAGTTACGCAGAATTATGTCAAATTATATCATTCAGGTACTCAAATTAGGAAAAAAAGAAAAGCAGTTTCAAAAAATCTATGATGAAATAACCAATCTCATACAAAAAGAACTAAAAAATACATGCATGAATCTGGAGAATTGATAGTTATTCTGCAGCTTATCTTTTAGTAGAAACATTCAGTTTTGATACCTGATGGAAAAGGTAAGTGAATCATTTTGTTTTAACTTTGCACTGAAGGTGCTGCCACCACTCAATGCTCTGGACGGTTTGGCTGATTTAAGCATTGGTATGCACTACACCTAGGTAACCTTTATAATGAGAAGGGATCAGCAAAAAAGGCAAATGCAGAGCCTTTCAAAGATTTATAAGCATTTGATGTGCTTTGATAAGGCCACTTGTAAAAATGCAACCTGAAATGTGGCCATTATTTAAGAAAATTCTCACAGAAGATAAGAGAAAGAGTAGAGCTATGACAAGTAGGGAAATGCATGGAGCTTTATATCCACTATTCACTGAATGAAATGCTCCAGTACAGGAAAATAAGAAGCTGCATGATGGTTTAAGAGCCTCTCTCTTCTGCATTTTCAGTAACGCTGAATTTTAACTGTTGCATTTGAAAGGCATCAACTGGATTAAGCACCTTGTAATACATAGTTTTGTTCTACACATAAAATATTATCTCAAACAAGACATAACTCCTATTAAATAAAAGTTAAATTTTGATAATTACTTAAATGAAATGATTACCTTTCCCTTCAGCACAATTACAATGAAAGTAAACAGGGTACACAGGCAGAGATGTTCCTTCTACAATTTAGAGTACTGATGTCTAAGAAATTTTAAGAATACTAATGGCCTACGAACTGCACAGTTGTGCCATGGTACACTATAGTGCATTTTTGGATGACAAATAGTATGACACATTCCATAAGCTAAAACAATGGCTGTCCTTGAACTGTATAGCGTGGCACACATTTTCAGATTCTGTGAATATATTACTGCTCATAATAAATAATGTTGAGGGAAACAGACACTGCTATCCCTACAAATAGTGGCATCAGTTCAAAGCATCACTCACCTTAAACAGCCACATAAAAGCCCTTTGATACCACTGAATGAACAGTAGTAGGATTTATAAAATGGACTCAGACTGGAAAGACTGCAACTGTCTGCCTAGAGTGTAGAACATCTGCACTTTACACTGTAAATGACAAGTGTGGGCCTTGTTTAATCCACACAAACAAATAAATGAATGTGCCAGCAGAACCTTCAAATCTAAACAGTTGCCATTCTCCCTTTACAATACTTAACTTCCCCCCTTCTATACATGAACCAAAAGTTCAACTGCTGAATCCTACACTAAGGCACTGTACGAGCACATTCACTCATACATGAATCGTGCCATCCCAAATAGAACCAAGATGCTCTCATCCAAAAAAAGGAAGCCAATCTAGTGGTCCCCTGCCATAAACAAACTTTACAACAAAAGGAAGAAACTGTTGCAGAAAAGAGGAAAATCCCAGGATGCAAATAACTCTCTTACCAGCCTCAGTAAAAAACTGAGATCCCTCATAAAATCCTCCAAAGCTAGTTACGAAAATAAAATTGCCAAAGATTCCAAAAAAAAAACACAAAGCATTCTATGACTATTTCAAGAATCTAAATGGCAATGCTCAGATCTGCTCTGAGCTAAAACAGAATGGCATTAAATATAGTGAGCCCAAGGATATTGCCAATATCCTGGCAGATTGATTCAGTGCCAACTTCACCCCCTCTCACCCCTTAAATGGCCCATCTCAATACCGGAAGATTGCCAAATTCCGGTAATAACAGCCACACAGGTAAATAACGCACTCGCCAAAGCTAAGACTACAGCATCCATGGGACCAGATGACATCCCGGGCTGTCTACTACATGAACTACAATATGAACTAGCACCTCACCTAAGTGTCATGTTTAATCATAACCTCACCTCAGGTTTTGTGCCCACTGAGTGGCACAGAGCTACAGTTATCCCACTCCACAAGGAGGGATCCACCTTGGATCCCGGAAACTACTGTCCCGTCAGTCTGACGAGCCTTATCTGCAAGGCCATGGAGCGTATTATTATGGAACGTATAAACAAAGACATTGGCAACCTTCAAACACTGGACCCCACCCAGTTTGGGTTCGTGAAGAGCCGATCTTGTCTCCTGAACCTGATTGACTTCTTTGAATCAGTCTCCAGAGCCATGGACAAGGGTAAGGTGGTTCCCACAGCCAGTCTAGACCTTACCAAGACCTTTGACACCATCCCCCACTCTGGAATCATAGATAAACTTACTAAGCTGGGCATTAATCCCTACTTCACCCAATGGTTTGCTAACTGGCTTACTGATAGAACCCACACTGTAAAAGTAGCAGACTCCAAATCCATCTCCAGACAAGTGACAAGTGGAGTACCTCAGGGTTCAGTCCTGGGACCGCTCTTGTTTGGCATCTACTTCTCTGAAGTACAGGCCAACACTAAGGGGACTCTGGCTAACAAAGTTTGCAGATGACTGCAAACTGGGAGCCATTATTGAATCCCCAAATGATGTGGATACTCTACAAAAGGGTCTTACAGAAACAGATGCTTGGTGCCAGAGCCATGGGCTCAAGCTCAATGCCAAGAAATGTATAGTTATCCCCTTTGGGAAAAAACATGTACCCGTGAATTACCATATAGGTGGCTGTACACTAAACACCAAAAGTGTGATAAGAGACTTAGGGACACAGGTGGACAGTGGTCTCACCTTCGATAACCACATCACCACAACAGTCAGGAAATCCTTCTATGTGGCACACCTCATCACTAAGGGCTTTTCATCCAGAAAAAAGGAGGTCATAATTGTCCCACTGTACTCATCACTCATTAGACCCATTATAGAATACAACGCCCCATTTGGTATGTACCTCTCAAGACATCTGCAACAACTGGAAAGGCTGCAGAAATACCTCACTAAAAGAATCACAGGCCTAAAGCAGATGTCCTATGCTGACCACCTTAAAAAACTCCAGCTATACTCTGTCGCATATCGTCTACTCAGAGGCGATCTCTGCTTAACATACAAGGCCATAGCAAACCCAGAGCTGTTGGACATGCTACACTTAAGGAAATCCCAATCCCTCAGAGCCACACGCTCCAGGGATCTAAACCTTGTCATCACAATAAACAAAACATGCTGGAGGGATAGGTTCCTGACACAGAGACTCCCCAGACTCTGGAATAGATTGTCCATACATGTCAAGCAGAGTGCCTCTTTGGCCCTCTTCAAAAGGAACCTTGACGATTGGATAGGAGAAAGGAAATTCACCCCGGGGATCACGTCAGTCGCCCTGCTGGACAGGGGTCCAAGGAAGTAAATAGTGTGGGAAGAAATAGCCAGGGAATTGCTATGGCTAGGCTTGTATAGGTCCTAAGGCTGATAGCCTAGTACCAACCTATGAACAATAAATACAATCTAAAAACACATACACAGTGTTGGCACTACTCACTTTCCTATTTTTCATCTTTTATCTAAGTTGTATTTAGCAACTTCCCCATTTGGTTATGTGAAAAGTTGTGACTCTCTAACTCCCCACTGCTGTCTTCCTCAAACACTTTCAATTACAATATGTGCAGAGCATGTGACACTTTTGTGGGACATTGTCATGTCAAAGGTGAAATAAGCTACACAAATTTTAGGAGAAAAGCAACAGTTCATCCTAGCAACATATAAAGGTCATAATAAGGTACTGAAGAAATTTCCAGAACTAAAAGTAGAAGACTAAGTACCTAGTATTCAGGTAAAGCTACAATAGGTCTAAAACACATTAAAGAAAACCAAGAAGTGAAAATTTAGAGGTATAATCTGTACCATCAGGCAAGCCACAGCATTATGTCAGTTGCTGCAGATTTTTAGAGATTATTAGGTAAGCGGTTAAAGTTGGAGATGAATACCAACTATTGCAAGGAGACCACTCCTGAGTTTTCATAAAAAATGTTTGTCTCAAATATTGTCAAAGGAAATATAGGATTTATGCTGCTAAGTCAATACATTGCAGTACTGCTATACAAATGTAGGAAATGACTCGGGTTATTAGTAAAGGAGCGGTGAAAATTGCTTTAATGGCTTAAAGTCAGGAGAGAGAGAAAAAAATCAGTGTTTGTTATTCATGGTAATCTCTGCATTGATAGCTACTATCATGCAAAACACAGCTCATTCTTGTATAATTTTACTTGAGATTCAAAAACAAGAAAGGAACTGATGTACAAAACCACATCTTTTCATGGTGTTCTGTTTTGGAATATTTTTCACTCTTTAAGTGTTAATATAAAACGTGTGTGTGTGGGGGGGGGATAAAGACATGCACACAAATTAATAGCAACTCTCAGTCTTTCTCTCTTGTTGTGTCTCTATGTGAGCTCAGACAATTGTATGAATATTTTTAATGATATTGAAATTTAAACTTAAGTGCAGCTGCTGGTTTTGTCCTTGATGGGTAGCACACAGCAGTCGTGATGCGCCTCCAAAGGGGGGGGGGGGCTTTACAATTGACCTCAGTAATTAGAGCTCTATTGCTGTTAAATGCCTCATCTGCAGAGCCATAGAACAAACTATAATTGCAGTCATCAACTGTGACATCTAGAATCTTGCCAGGGCAGATCCTACATATTTAATCTGGTAAATTTCTTTAAAAAGGTTACAGAGGCTGTAGATGGTGGCTATTAGTGCACATAAGATATCTTGACCTGACTAAGGCCTTTTACACCATCCTTCAAGCTAGAGTAAGTAATACAAAAGCTAAACTCCTTAAAAATCAACCCATACATTGTATGTGGATAGAAAATTGTCAGAAAGACAGAACCCATACCATAAGTGTTGCAATTGTTTAATCAGAAACCATAAAAGTGACCAGTGTTGTCCCTCGGGGTTCAGTGTTAGGAATTCTACTTTTTGGTATTTAATTCTCATATCTGAAAAAACAAGTGATCTCCATGGTATCCCCGAAGTCTCAAACAACCCACTAAACAAGTATAGTCGGTCCAAAAATAAACAGTGTAAGAAACTTCTCTGTATGGAAGATTTTCAATCCATATATATCTAGTTAATCACTGTATATTAATCAGATCAGATAATGGTAGAAGAAGTAGAGAACTTGTCCTAAGTCAAAAAAATAATAAAAAATATATAATTTGAAATATTGTACAGAATTACCAAGTATTCAAAAGTAATCCAAGCAGGGTAGGCAGTCTGTTTCAAGCTGAAAATCCTTTATTAAGTACACAGACAAGCAATCCAAGTAAAACAGAAATAACAATAATAGTTTCCTCACAAGCTTTTTAACTAGCGATCTTTGTTAACAATAGGTTATGGAAACAGAATAGAATATGATTTTTACAACTGATTTTTCTTGCATGTAAAGTATATACATTTATACATATTTTTAGATTGCCAAATGGTGTAAGGTTTATATATTTCCAACCATGTAGTATATTATCGTGGATAAAATCACTGACTTAATAGTATGGTTAAATAAGAAGTACCACATCATTATAAATTTTATTTAAAGTACAAAAAGGTTATATTATTATGGCAGCTACTAAGTAGGGCAGGACCAGCTCGATTGTCACACTGATGGGAGAAGGGATGTGAATTTAACATGTGTGCCAATAACACTCTGTTTTACAGCACACTAAACCACTCCCTTGCCTGATAAATAGTGTATATATATATATATATATATATATATATTTATATATATATATATATATATATATATATATTTTTTTTTTTTATTTAGAAAGCTTGTGAGGAAAATATTATTCTGTTATTTTTGTTTTACTTGGATCAGTTGTCTGTGTACTTAATAAAGGATTTTTGACTGGAAACAGACTGCCTACCCTGCTTGGATTACTTTCAAATACTTAGTAATTCTGTAGGGTATTTCAAATTATATATTTTTTATTATTTTTTTGACTTAGGATGAGTTTAAGTTCAGTATTTCTACTATCATTATCTGATCTGATTAATATACAGTGATTAACTAGATATATCTTCCACACAGAGAAGTTTCTTACACTGATTTGTTTTTTAATTCTCATATCTTCAAGCAGCGAGCAAAGATCTCTGGCAGACAAAGTGTGCAGGTGATAGCAAAGTGTGGGTTTTGTTATGTCGACCTTTGACATCCAAACACTGCAGAAGGAGCTCACCCTAGTAAACTCTTGGTGTACTAAAATTGGCACTAACTAACAAGTGCGGTATCATCAGTTTTGGTAGACAAGCCCTTCTCTCATCATACTGTCTAGACAGCACAACTAAACCAAACAAAAATGCTGTTCAGGTCCTAGGTATTTGGGGTGATAGCTCCTTCTCTTTTGACAATCATGTAACACCAGTTGTCAGGAAATCCTTTTAGTTAGAAAGGAATATCTTCAAGGTCTGAAGAGGCCAATTCTGGAGTACAAAGCCTCCTTTTCAGATGTATCTCACTGAACATATCAAGCAATTAGAAAGACCCTAAAGGCTCCTAACCAAAAAGATCATAGGCAAGAAGCCAGGAGCTACCAAGAGATGCTGAAAGCTCTATCCTTTTGCTTAGGGTCGTATACACTTTTGAGGGGAGATCTCTACTTTGCTTACTTCACCATTAGAGACCCAGTTATCTTGTATTTCATGCTGTTCTGCAAGTCCACCAATACACGAAGCAGGGATCTGAAACTTCACCAACAGAAAAATTAAACCTGATGGAGGAATAGGTGTATAACCAAGTACACCTAAATCTATGGAATAAGCAGTGTAACCCACTATATTCCTTTAAACATAAACTAAATGACTATATGGGTACCCACAAATTTACTCCAGGACTGGGTATTATGCCTGTACTGGAGAGAAGAGGGAAAGGCGAGAATGGTCATAAGACTCTGTGAATCTATAAATCTAAATGGTAATCTGGGCCAGGCATCATTTACATTGGGTAATTTGTGAATGTGTATTTTTATATTGATATAAAATTCATTTTTCTAAACTCGAAAATAGATCTGTGTACGGCAAAATAATTTCATGATATGTATATACATATTAAGACATAAAAGGGAACTATCCCGGTTAGTGAAAGAACTGTAAGATTTGAAAAACAATACCCTTAGAAAAAGGGCATTTATGGCCAAAGTTATTAATTCCCCTCTATATAAAGCAGAGCACACTGTATTAAATACAAATGAGTGGCTAGTGCCTGACTGTTAAACAACAATATGAATATTCAAGTTTATTATGTTGCGTGACTTCAAATACATTACATTGAAAAAGGGGCATGAGAGCAAATAAGTATAATAATAATAAACTGCAACTGGGTGAAAAAAAAAACTCTGTTACATAGGCATCCGTTTTAGCTTGGCATGTTAAAAAGAATACGAATGTATACAAGCATTGCTATATTTACAGACACCTATTTCCGTTGGCCTAATAATAAAATTGCTTTGCGGCATCCCTGTAAGATATTTTGCTGACATGGGTTGAGAATATTCTAAGAACGGAAGCACATTTTGTATTTTTCCTGTAAGTGACGATACTTGATACTCCTTTTGCATAGTACACAAATTTATACTTCAAGTTACAAAACACTAGCCTGGTTGTAGATATTCCTTTTACATAGTACACACATTTATACTTCAAGTTACAAAACACTAGCCTGGTTGTAGATATTCCTTTTGCATAGTACACAAATTTATACTTCAAGTTACAAAACACTAGCCTGGTTGTAGATATTGCTTTTGCATAGTACACAAATTTATACTTCAAGTTACAAAACACTAGCCTGGTTGTAGATATTCCTTTTGCATAGTACACAAATTTATACTTCAAGTTACAAAACACTAGCCTGGTTGTAGATATTCCTTTTGCATAGTACACAAATTTATACTTCAAGTTACAAAACACTAGCCTGGTTGTAGATATTCCTTTTGCATAGTACACAAATTTATACTTCAAGTTACAAAACACTAGCCTGGTTGTAGATATTCCTTTTGCATAGTACACAAATTTATACTTCAAGTTACAAAACACTAGCCTGGTTGTAGATATTCCTTTTGCATAGTACACAAATTTATACTTCAAGTTACAAAACACTAGCCTGGTTGTAGATATTCCTTTTGCATAGTACACAAATTTATACTTCAAGTTACAAAACACTAGCCTGGTTGTAGATATTCCTTTTGCATAGTACACAAATTTATACTTCAAGTTACAAAACACTAGCCTGGTTGTAGATATTCCTTTTGCATAGTACACAAATTTATACTTCAAGTTACAAAACACTAGCCTGGTTGTAGATATTCCTTTTGCATAGTACACAAATTTATACTTCAAGTTACAAAACACTAGCCTGGTTGTAGATATTCCTTTTGCATAGTACACAAATTTATACTTCAAGTTACAAAACACTAGCCTGGTTGTAGATATTCCTTTTGCATAGTACACAAATTTATACTTCAAGTTACAAAACACTAGCCTGGTTGTAGATATTCCTTTTGCATAGTACACAAATTTATACTTCAAGTTACAAAACACTAGCCTGGTTGTAGATATTCCTTTTGCATAGTACACAAATTTATACTTCAAGTTACAAAACACTAGCCTGGTTGTAGATATTCCTTTTGCATAGTACACAAATTTGTACTTCAAGTTACAAAACACTAGCCTGGTTGTAGATATTCCTTTTGCATAGTACACAAATTTATACTTCAAGTTACGAAATACTAGCCTGGTTGTAAACTGCATCTGAGGCCAAATAGCATACGATCTGACGTTTTATGAAAATCCTGTAGAAGCAAATTTCATTATAGGGTATTGCCCTAAGTAAGGTTCCCTGTGCACACACATTCTATGTATAACATTTTTTTTCATTTAACATACTTTCAGGACATTGTTTGATGACTTTGGATGAGACAACAACAGCTAACCATCTACGTGGAGAAAGATTTTTTTTATTTCCTGCCTTCATTCTATAACTTATTTCACTTGTTTATTGCTTCATTTTTAGGAAGTATGTCATGTTCTGTGAGCACAAAAATACAAAAGGTCATTGATAAATGGTCCATGATGATGCGCAGGCAAATCCGAACTGTCACTGTGTTTTATTTCACAGTGAAGTATCTGATGTTACTGCAGAAGCTGAGCTAAGCAAAGTGAGTAACACTGAGCCAAACTTAATGTTTAGAAGTGCTAAAACAAAAATGCATTTTTTTCCTGCTTTTGTCAACACATAAATATCTCTATTAGGAGTTCTTTAGGAGTTTCGGAAGTTAACTCCCGTTTTTACAGGGACTATTCAAAATGGGTGCCATCAGGCAAAAGACAAGTTGTGTATACTGTACTCAATGTCAAAGTTAATATTTAACATAACATATGTTTGCTAAATAACCATGGCATATAAAAAAAGAATGAGGGTCTGTATTAAATCAGTAAATGATTAAAATACCAAATGCTGATTTATTGACCCTTTAAGAACAAAAGCTGATAATACCAAAGACACGGAACAACGATTTTTTTTTCCCAGGGAAAAAAAATGCTGGGCCATTTTCGGGACTCTGCCATTTCCTCCACTGTGGTGTGATCTCAGAGTTGGTATATTTAAGTAGGGGGTATGTGGGGGGCACAGCCCTCCACATCAGGGGTTGTGGAGGGTGAAGCCCCCCCACTTTGTTTTGTGTTTTGAACTATTTATTTTTTGTTTGTGTGGAACAGCGATTTTTTTTCCCTGGGATAAAAAATGCTGTTCCGTGTCTTCGGGATTGTCAGCTTTCACTCTTAAAGGGTCATTAAATCATCATTCACTATTTTAAGTGTTTGCTGATTTGACATAGACCCAAGAATGATTAAAATATCCCCCCTCCACTTCATTTGTTAGAAAAGAGAAGTGTCCAACCTATGGAAGGTGATGTGAATTGAAGGAACTTCTAAAGGGTATATAACACAAAACCTTTCACCTTTAAGTCTGTATCAGCCTGAAATATATGTATAGGCTTATAGGATGATACTAAGCTCTTGGCCCAGAGGCCCTTATAAGCCTAGCCAAGAATTTCATCCATGTTCCATCAAAGTCAGCACCTGTTCCCCTGTCCAGCAGAGACACAGGTGGGATCCCAGGGGTATATTTTCTATTTCCCATCCAGTCATCCAGGTTCTTCTTAAAGAGGGCTAGAGAGGTACTCTGCTTGACATGGAGAGGGAGTCTAGTCCACAGATGGGGGAGTCTTTGGGACACACATCTGTCCCGCCAACAAGTTCTATTAATGTCACAGACCAGGTTAAGGCCTTGCGTGTGGGTTGTATGAGTGGAGTTTGTCTTATGGATACGCAGCAACTCCATCAAGGCTGGGTCTGAAATGGCCTTGTATGCCAGACACAGGTCAGCTCTGAGCAGTCTGTATGAGAGTAGAAGGACAGGGCTTTTAGCCTATCTGTATAGAATAGGTGTTTGAGACCCTGGATTTTCATGGTCAGGAACCTCTGTCGTCTCTCCAACTGCTGTGTGTGCTTGGCAAGGTACATGCCGAAGGGGGAACTGTACTCAATAATGGGTCTGAAAAGGGAGGAGTACAGAGATGTTATGACCTCCTTGCTTCTGGATGAAATATCCTTATTTATGAGAGGGGCCATGTAGAAAGCCTTCCATACAACGGAGGCAACGTGGTGGTGAAATGTCAGGTTGCTATCAACCTGGGTACCCAATTCTCTCACGACTGATTGCATGCTTAGTACATTGTTATTAATGTGATAATTACTGGGGATGACATTTTTCCCAAAAGGAATATTTTTTTTCTTGTAAACCCATATTTATGTAACCCAGGCAGCAACGCCAACCATAAATCTGAAATTCTATCAAGTAGCACATTTTATTATAATTAATTAATTTATTTAATTTTGAGGAAGCCAAATATTTAAATAGAGATTTACAGCTTGCTCTCACTATTCATATATTTGCACACTTTTGCCCTATACAGTCTAGGAAGTAAACAATAGCCATTCCTCTATATAGTACACACTGGGTGGCACAGTGGTGCAGCAATTACTGTTGTTACCTCACAGCAAGAGGTTCTTCGGTTCAATTCTCATCTGCAGTGCCTTCTGTGTTGAGTCTGCATGTCCTTGCATTTGTGTGGGTTTCCTCTGGTTTCCTCCCACATTCTAAAAGACATGCATTTGGAGCATTTCTCCCTGGCCCTCTACTGAAAATGGGTTCTGTCCCAGTCAGACTTTCTTGGTAAACAGATGTTAAATAAAAATATGAAAAATGCTATGAATTCATGCAATATGCTGTCTAAGGTGTAGCCAAGTACCCAATCCACAGACTAACTCCTTCATCAGATGTACCAACCAATAAATGTAGAATAGGGCTAATCAGATAGGTATTACTTGGAATCAAAAAAATCGCTGCAGCCATATCATTAACTCAGAAATCAGCTATATAATTATTCAGTTGTTTTAGCGCACAGTTTTCCTCTTGTGCTAATGTCTTTGAGTAATTTAAAAATATGTATCAAATGAGCAGTTTATTAGATACTGAAATAACTACTTTCCTTCTAAAGGACTACTCTAAAATCTTTTTTGTGTAAATTCTTCATCAGACAATGGACAACGTTTATATTACCACTGTAAAGCATACATCATTTTATTAGTTTCTGTTAGAAACAGGTGAGCTAATGTGGTTATAGAAAATTTAACTAGCAAGAAAGAATTCTCCTTAAAATATTTGCACCATATGAATGATGGATGTTTCAGGGAAATTTGCCCTCTAAAAGAGGAATACTTCTGGAGTTATACATGTCAAGTGTTCAAAGTGCTGAAGATATGAAACAGTTTCTATTAGTTCCATAAAGAAAAGAACACAACAATGAACTGGTTCAGTTATAATTTGAGTATTACATGTGATACTCCAAAAGAAGTAAGGCAAGAAAGAGGGCAAAATGACTCGGACTATCTAAACGTTAATTCAAAGAGGCATTACATTTCGACTGTCCTACCCATCTAATGTCTCTTTAACTTGGATCAGGACTTTGTATAAGGTGTGCAACAGTATACAAATAGCACAAATGTGTATAGAGAAGTTTGGTCATGGATGACTGGTTGGAATTGTCTTTCTCTTTCTTACATTAATTTGACAGCAGTTTAATGCATCCGTACATTTCTCAGGGATACAGTTGGCTGGAATGTTGATTGCTCTTGTCATGTGTAATGTGCTGTCTGTAAGATAAGGAGCAGTCTTAAAAATGTATATAAGAGAACTTTTGCAAATATATTGTTGTAGTTTTTCCTGTAGTTCTCATCATGTATTATTTATATGCAGAATTGTTTATTATCATTTTGCTGGGAAGGCATCTAACTCTGTGGCTGTGTTTGTAATAAATCCTCAAGTGCCAGCCTGTAGCACAAACCAACATTCTGTTTGCAATGACAATAAAGCAGCCTGAGAACCTAAAGAAGGGAAGCAATATTCCTTGTGTTGCACAGATGTTCCAGTTTGATTGCTACCAGAGATAATCGATTCTGGAAACAATATTTGGGAAATCTGTGCATGTGCCTAATGTGATCAATGACTGCAGAGTCCCCTTAGCAGTGCACATGCTGATAGAAGACATATATCTGTCAGATTTGGCTGTAGAGCTCTGTAGTCTTACCATGTCATCTTATGTAGAAAACGTTGGGACACCCTTAAATGTTAAACGGATTGATGTCTTATAAATTCTTTACATTAAAAATGAATGAAGTTTACAACTTTCTAAATGTATGCTACTGAGGGAAATATTTGTACTTATAAAAGCTAAAATAAGGAGATGTTTGTCATTGGGATCACTACAGCAGGTAGGTTTCCTGCACATCTGACCAACATCCTGGGCATTGCTTGCCTGCTGCGTAGACTAGTCTCCTCTTCAAACAGGAGACATTTGACTGAAACTAATAAGATTAAGGACCGTCATCTTGTACTGTGTTCATTTCATTTTACTGAAATTACAACACCCAGTTTAAAATATGATGTTCTCATTTACTAGGCCATGGAGGCTGTTTTAGCACTGACGCTGTTTTAAACACTGGAATTTTCATTACAATTTAAGGCATTTGGACTTGTAGTTCAGTATATAACAGAAAGTGTCTTCCATCATATTTATTTCAGTGGATAACACAGCAGAGGGAGATGGTGTTTCATAATTTCTCTACAGAAGGTTTCTTACATGCTATGACTAGCTCACAGATGGTATCCACTAACAGATAATCTGTGAACGTTCTGTTATACAATAGTTTCCTTTCTACTTTCTTCCTTCTTTCAATTTTCTTGTTATTTATTTATTAATTTTACATTTGCATAGTGGCGTTAAGGCATTGATCACAAGTGATCATTCACAGGTACTGCCCAAGTCCTTGTTACCCTTCCTTTGTCTCCCACTTATATCTTTTCACTTATTTCCAGTACATTTTTAGAAGCTTTTTACATGTACATGCGCATCTTCTGCAACTACTAAGGCAGGTCTGAGCTATTCGCTTTTTTCTCTGTGGTGCTGCTTGAAAGGCCGATTCCTTTTTTCTTAATTATTAGGAGACATTCAATCTATTTAGCTTGAGGATAAGGATCCTTTTTCTTATAATCTTCTTGTAGTTCCCACATTGTCTTCTCTTAGGTGCCATGGATTCCCATACATCTGTAGATGAACACTACGCTGCCAAACATTGCCCTGGGAACAACTGAAACTGATGTCAAAGCCTATTTTTTGCTTTAACTGTCGTATTATAAACATGTGCTTTAAAAAAGGGTAAGACTTTCTGTAGTCCTTCAGTCAACATATCTCTAAAAGGAGTATATATGAGACTGCACACCCTTGAGGTACCTCAGTTTACTGATCTCATTCAAATAAGTGCATATTATTGGAGCAAATATGGAAGTAGATTAAAACATCAACTGTAGTTACTTCGCTCACATAAAATGCAGCCTTCATCCAGGATTTTAATTTTTTATCTGTTTTTTTTTTTCTAAACTTTAATTTTTGAGTTGATGAGCATGGGACCAATGCTTGTGTTTTGTGTTTTAATCTGTTGGGTCAGTATTCTGTTCTCTTTTTACAAGAATTTAGAAAAGTATCACACCTTAGTTTACTGCCTCTATAAATCAACAGAGAATTATTGAAGGCTGCCTTAGTATTAATATAATATCCATGTATAAATGGACATTAGTTTTGTTGGATATGAGTTTTGTTTCCTTGGTTAAAGACTAAAGTCCTAATGATCTATGTGCCTTTTCTAGACCATAGGTTCTGGATATGCTAATCTTCAAAAAGTGCATTGCCATAACCCCCCAATCACAACATTTCTACTTCTGTAAATATACAATGTTCTGATAGAAGCTGATAAGGCAATTCTTCAGATTGCACCTTATTCAGTAATGTTGGAAGGTACTGTATAATGTACACGTTTTTTTTCTATTAGTTATTTGGATTCTTGTTGATTTGCCAAAGGTAGCTGCAGCAAATGCAAACAAAACAAAAATAGTATATATATATATTTATTTATTTATTTGCAGAGGGGCAAGTCTCGCTGTATCCCCCTCCACCCCCTCCCCAAGAATTATTTATACCAACCTTGAGGTCACACAACAATGGATGAAAAGGCAATCTCCACTGTCAAGCAAAGTTGTTTTGGTGCTTTCATTTTGTATGCATTCCCTGAAACTGCCTTTGAATGAGATTACATTATTGTTATATACACATATTGAACTTTAGTATCAACAAAATAAATATGCATTCCCAGCTTGGTATACCTGAACCAAAACGTATGTGAATATGCCAGAAATAATAAGTAAACTCTGTACACTTTTTGTGAGCTTAGTTATTATTTTTTCAGTTGACAGATACTCATTTGTACATGTGATTTCAGCTAAGAAACATTTCATATTTTTAGAAAAAGTAGATGCAGCATCACCAGTCGCATGACATTGCCTTCTGCCTTCAAAAGCCCTTCCTTTTCATACAAGCTCACTTACCCTTTCCATCCCCACTGGGTTGAATTCTGAACTTCATCCATTCCCTACCGATATGTCATGATTGCATGATTTTTTCCTCATTCCAAGACATACCCTCTAAGCAAAACTGGAGACGTTTATACCACAAACTGACAAAACTTCACCCCAGAAAGACACTGTTTACTTCCTGGGAACCATCTAAAATGGTTTCCATAGCTGCCGTATATTTGCAGCATTATTTGCTCCCTTCCGCTTCACGCACTACTTCCATTCCCCATCCAAGCATCTTGATAATAACTGAAGCCACTTCTCTACACAGCTGCACATTTTTATACATATCTTTTTCCTTTACCCAATTACCCATACCTAGCACCTCCTCTGACCCTTTCCTCACCTAAACCTCTCCACACCTCCAGTTTGATCAACTTCATCAATCCTGTATATACCACCTCAACATGCACCTCTTTCTGATTCTTTTTCCATCATTCTGACATTTTTTCACCAAGCCTCCTGTAAACACCATGTTTATACTTTTAATTCCAATACCACCCCTGTCCAAAGTCTCAGCTCGACAAACTATAAAACTCCAACTGTGCATAAATGTACATATAATATCTTCTCACTAACCAACACTGTGGACAAAACTTGCCTGCCAGCAAATGTTTGTCACCAAATTTCTACTTATAGCATTTTGATTGTCAGTATGGGTTTAAACCAACTTATAGCACGCTTGCTATCATTTAAAAGGTAGCTGTTTTCATCTACTTAAGTGTAGAGAAAAGACAGAAAGCCCTGGTCTGTTCACTGACCTAAAATAGCTTCTGAAACTATAAGTCAAAGCTCACTGCTAAATACATTATCCAAGTCTACTTTCAATAAGTGTGTCCAGAACTGGTTCCATTGTTTTGTTTATTTGTTTAGCTGGGTAGCTTGGTTGATTATTGGACTCTTTTCAGCCTCTACAAGGGCAGAGTGGCAGTGAAGATTGGAATTCTTCAGTGTGATGGTTTTCTGATAATATGATAGAATATTTTGAAACAGTTCTTAAGAATTCTCACATGTAGCTGAACAATAAAGAGTCTACATGATGCTCAAGTTGCATATATACAGATTTCATTATCTGCAAAGGAATTTAAGGATTACTTTAGATGTGCACTCTATTACTTTATTGCCATAATATACCTGCTGATAACTTTTGATTTGCAGGGAGAGTATCTAACTCATTTCTGTGAAACAATTAGAGCAGTATATCTTTTTAGGCATGCTGTTAGCTTTAGTCAAAATTTAGTGTAGTCTGTTATTTTTTCCTAAGGTACCTTGGGAGGTGATTACAGTTGGTTAGCACAGTTTTACTAAAACTCCTTTCATTAATATCAGGGATGAAGAGACATCTTTGAAAAGTCAGGTCGCTTGTCTTCTTGTGGGTGGAGGCTTTATAGATAAGATTTTACCATAAGTTTGCTTTTCAGGTGGGGTATTTATTTTCCATGGAATAGTTTACAGGTGTGCATACAAAGCAGCCATGTAGGTCACGTTGAGACAGGTAACAAGTATTGTGACAGAGATGCATTGATACTTGCTACAAGGTGATAGACAAATGAAGTAACAGAAGCTGTTTACAGTGTCTTGATTTCTGTCATATTTTTGGAAGAAATTTAGAGTAATTATGGTGAGTGCATATACAAGAAGAGGAATTAATGCATCAATTGCAAGGGATTGACAAGCATGACAGTTAAGGTGATAGGATACTGAGTAAATGGCTTTTAATTTTCTACCTCTCGTCTACTATCATGTCAGTGTGAGTTTTAAAGAATGTTTAAAGAACAATTAGGAAGCGAGGGTTTTCCCCTCTTCCGTTTTTAACCAGATTGATTGCCTTCACGTGTGTTTATTTTGCCTCTGTAAATGTATGTCTAACCCGACTTTCTTACCCTTAAGATGATACCGCCAACAGGTTATGGGACCAAGAGGAAAGTAGGAAGCCAATGGCATAGACTATGTTTTGACGGAGATAAGAAGAATTACAAGTTGTGGGAGACAAAGTTTCTGGGACACCTGCATTTGCTAGGGCTGAAAGATGCCATTTTGCAAAATGTGCAGCAAGACACAGAGGACGACGAGAATGAGGAGGAAGGTGATGACAATGCTGAGAAAAATGAGGAGGCATATGCAGAACTAATATAGTTCTTAGACGACAAAAGTTTGTCCCTCGTCATGAGAGAGGCCGCAGACGATGGTAGAGAAGTGCTTCAGATCCTGAGAGACCATTATGCCAGGAAAGGGAAGCCAAGGGTAATTGGCCTATACACCGAATTAACAAGTTTCCAGAAGGCCATCAGTGAAAGTGTCACAGACTATATTATTAGGGCTGAGACGGCCATTATGGCACTTAGAGATGCTGGGGAGAAGCTCAGTTATGGATTACTAATTGTGATGATTCTGAAAGGGGTAGCTGAAACTTTTAAACCATTTGCAGTCCACATCATGCAAGATGATGATAAGTTGAGTTTTGGTGAGTTCAAAAGAAGGTTGAGAAGCTATGAACATACCGAGAAATTTAATGCCAACGTAAGTAATGATAATGTGATGAAAGCAAGTGGCCTTGGGGAAAGAGTAAAAGCAGAGATTATATGATATGGCTGTGGCCAAAAGGGACATAAGGCACGAGAATGCCGGGGAGAATATAAAGGCCAGAGACAGTGGTGTAGTTTGTGTAAAAACTCTAACCACAGGGACAGTAACTGTAGATGAAAGAAGAAAGACAATGTGGAACAAGCAACTGACGTGGATGATCACACATTTGTCTTCAGAATAAATGAGCATCAAATTCGTGAATTAAAACAGAAGGATTAATGGTGGACACTGATGCCACGTCACACATAATTAACAACCTGAAAAAGATTAAATGCTTTGATGCAACTTTCCAACCGGAGGAACACATTGTGGAATTAGCTGACAGAATGAGAACCTGTGGGGTCGCACAGAAGAGAGGTAATGTAGAGGTTTGGCTGCTAAACACAGAGGGCCGCAAAGTAAAGGTGATGATGACTTGGGCGCTGTATATCCCGACGTAGCCACAAAGCATTTTTTCTGTTAAGGCAGCAAAATCCAAAGGGGCCTCGATCAACTTTAAGCAAGGCTGGGACCAACTCATCTATAAAAACGGCACCAAGTTTGACATAATTGAGTGTGATAGACTCTATTATTTAGGCACATATAAAAACGGCGCCATGTTTAACATAATTGACTGTGATAGACTCTATTATTTAGACACATATGATGAGGAAAACGATAGTGAGATACATTACGATGCATCTCAGAGCTGTTATGACATTCAAGCATGGCATAAAATGCTTGGTCACTGTAATTTTAAAGATGTGTCAGAATTAGAAAAAGTGGTAAAAGGAATGAAAATTAAAGGTAAGGTTGAGAGACCTAACCTAGATTGTGAAACCTGTACGCAAGGGAAATTTGTACAGAGCAGAAACAGAGAACCAGATGCAAGAGCAAAAGTTGTGTTTGAACTAGTCCATACTGATTTGGCAGGCCCAGTTGAGCCAGTAGCAAAAGATGGCTTTAAGTACACTTTAGCATTTACTGATGACTACTCGGGTGTAATATTTGTCTGCTTTCTGAAAGCCAAGAGTGATACAGTCAAGGCGACTGAAAAGTTTATTGCAGATTCAGCCCCTTATGGCAAGGTAAAGTGTATCAGATCGGATAATGGTACTGAGTTCATGTCGAAAGACTTTCAGTTACTATTGAGTAAAAATGTTATAAGACACGAAACATCTGCACCTTACTCACCCCATCAGAATGGGACAGCAGAGAGAAACTAGAGAACACTGTTCAAAATGGCAAGATGCATGTTGATAGAGAGTGACTTACCTAAAGAATTGTGGAGATATGCAGTAATGACTGCTGCTTTTATTCGCAACAGATGTTATAACAGGCATGTGGGGCAGACCCCATTCTTCATGCTAACAGGGAAGAAACCTGATCTTTCAAGGATGAGAGAATTTGAATCAGTGTGCTATGCATACAGACAAGATAAAAAGAAGTTAGACCCAAGATGTGATAAGGGGATTTTTGTCGGATATGATAAAAACAGCCCATTATATCTGGTCTATTATCCAGACACAGGAAGGGTTCTTAGACACAGGTTAGTCCAGTTCTTTACTAAGAATGTAGCTGAATGCCAGATTCAGACAGACCCAGAAGTAATGGATGAAGATTTGAATACCAGAAGTGGGCATGTTAAGTCATTATCAAAAGCTGACAGTCAAATCACAAAAGAAATACAAGTAAATCACACTGAATCTATAATGAATAAAGGAGAGACAAAAATAAGGAAAAAAGAGGAAAGGCAGGATACACACTACTCTAAAAGAGAGAGAAAACCACCTGCAAACTTGAAGGACTATGAATGTAAAGTTAAAAGCGATGATTATGTGACAGTTAATGTTGACTATTGTTACCGATTAATATGCAACACACTGCATAGCTTTAAAGAAGCTATAACTTCGTCTAACTCAGAAAAGTGGGTCGAAGCTATGGAGGAGGAACTTGTCTTTAAAGAAAAACAACACATTTACACTCACCATACTGCCAGAAGATAGAAATGTGGTGGGAGGTAGATGGGTTTTCACTGTAAAAGACAATGCAGATAATACTGAGCCTTACAAAGTTAGGTATGTAGCTAAAGGCTACAGTCAAGGTGCTGGTATAGAGTATAACGAAACATTCACACCAACTGCGAGTATGACATCTGTACGAAGCCTAATGCAGATGGCAGCTCAGTATGATTTAGAATTGCACCAGATGGATGTACAAACGGCCTATCTACATGCTCCTATTGACTGTGAGGTGTATATGGAGCAACCTGAAGGTTTTGAAAAGAAATCAAATAATGATGAAAAATTGGTTTGTAAACTGAATAAGTCATTGTACGGATTGAAACAATCAGGGTGGAACTGGAACAAAATGTTGCACGATTATCTTTGTGAAAATAATTTTATCCAAAACCTTGCAGACCACTGTGTATACACTAGACAAGCTGAAAATGAGAAAACAGTCCTAATTGTATGGGTTGACGATGTCATTATAGCAGCTAGTGACAATGAATCACTAAACGATGTAAAATAAATGATCAAAGCTAAATTTAAAATGAAAGATCTGGGGAAGCTAAACCATTTTCTAGGCATTGACTTTACCTAGAATAGTGGTGAAGTGAAGATGAACCAAAAGAGGTACATTACGAAAATTCTTGAGAAATTTGGTATGTCTAATTGTAAAGTAAGAAGTACCCCTTCCGAACAAAAAACACACTTTGAATGTGACAGTGAATCTACAGATCCAAGAAAATATCATGAGCTTGTGGGTAGTTTGATATATATTATGACAAGCACGAGACCTGATCTTAGCTGGATTGGAAGTAAACTTTTACATTATTTGTCACAACCGAGTGAATCTCATTTAACACTAGCCACATATGTGTTAAGATACTTAAAAGGTACATTGGACAGAGAGCTGTGTTACAAGAAAAGTGAAGGGAAACTTCAGCTTGTAGCATACAGTGATGCAGATTGGGCAACAGATCAAAATGATAGACGTAGTACAACAGGTTATTGCTTTAGCCTCAATAGAGACGGGCCTATTATTTCATGGAAATCAAACAAGCAACAAATGGTGGCTTTATCTACATGTGAAGCAGAGTACATGGCATTAGCCACAGCAACACAGGAGAGTTTATACCTTGTGCAGCTGTTGAGTGGAATGGATGGAGAGTGCAAGTATGTGCCAGTAACAATATTTGAGGGCAAGTAAGGAGCAATCGCTTTGTCGAAGAATCCAGTAAGCCGACAGAGATGTAACATGTGGACATTAAGTATCATTTTGTTAGGTCAGCACTTAATGATGATAAAATAACCATTGAATATTGCCCGACAATGGACATGGTTGCAGATATTTTTACTAAATCTGCTACGAAATCGAAAATTGAAAAGTTCATGTATTAGTATTTGGAATCTGAAGGAAAAGTTATCCAAAATATGTTCTTAAAATGTATTTGTGTACAGTGTAAGAGCAAGTGGGGGTGTTGGCTGATAATAATAAAAAGAGTGAGTGATCGTATGTGTGCTCTTACACTGACGTCATTGGTGTGGAGAGGTTGAGAGGTCACATGACCATGGTCTTTATAATAAAGGAGGAAGCGAGGGTTTTCCCCTCTTCCATTTTTAACCAGATTGATTGCTTTCACGTGTGTTTTTTTCCCTCTGTAAATGTATGTCTAACCCAACTTTCTTACCCTTAAGATGATACCACCAGCAGTTGCAATTTTATCAGAATGGAGGAAATGTTTAAGTTACAAAGGAAATGATAGGTTGGGTGGGAATGGGTGCATGGTAGAATTGTGGATCGGATCTGAACACGCTACTCTCAATGCAGGAACAATACAGAAAGAATATGGCCCTTCTGTTGAGAATGCCCATAAATCAGGTGGTCCAGAGAAAGAGAACAAATTGTAACTAATTTCAGATTCACACACAAAGGAGTAGAAAAAGTTCACAAAAAGGGAGGTGGAGCTGTTTAACAAATGAAGTCCATATGCTGTTTATGAGTCTAAGAAAGGCAACAACAGTTTTGTGTGTATTTTCACTACTAACCATTTTTTCTTGGGTACATGTTCTGGCTGTATTATACAAGGTGGTTCATTTGTATAGCTGTGGTCAGCAGTGTTCCAAGCTTAAAAAGCTGAGCAGATTTTTAATTTATGATGAATGGGGGACTGTAGCTTTATTCTGTCTGGTATGTGACTGAATGGCTGAAAGAAAAGACTTACAGATTCTAAGTCCAAGATGACATTTTTTGAAATATTCCCTTTTCTCCAAGGTATGGAAATCTCAGAATTGGCATATATAAGTTTGGGGTTTGTGGGGGCTTGCCTCAAATCTACTGTTGTTCTGGTCCTGCAAAAAGTATTTTATAGAATGATAGGATCATAGGAGGTTACTAGGCTATTGATCCAGAGGTCATTTTAAGCCTAGCCGTTTCTTCCCAATGTAATACCATGAAAAAGCTAGTCAGTACAAAAGACTGCATTTAGTGATGGCTGCCCATGTACAGGAGGGTTGTGGGCACTATCCCGGGTAAGAATTTACAGTGCCCCATCCTCTCAGCCAGGTTTCTCTTGAACAGTGTCATAGAGGTGTTCTGTTTCACACTAACTGGTAGACTGTTCCAAAGACGTGACAGTCACTGGGAGATAAATATGTCCCAACAGCATGTCTTATTTAAGTTGCAGGTAATATTTATGTCCCTGGAATGGGTAGCCCTAGTCCCATTTGATTTACTGATATGCAGCAAGTTCATTAGGTTTGGGTCTTGAATTGCTCTGTAAGCCAGACATAAGTCTCCCCTAAGAAGTCTATGCAACATGGAGTATAGTGACAGAGACTTTAGTCGGTCTGTGTAAGGCACACACTATGATCTTCTTTGGTAGAAACCTTTGAGGTCTCTACAGTTTCTGCAGGTGCTTTGTACAGTACATGCCGAACGGGGCATTATGCTCAATTATGGGCTGGATTAGTGTTGAGTATAGGCGGGGTTATAACATCTTTTGCTCTTGCTGTGATGCCTTCACTAATCAAGTGTGATATGTAGAAAGTCTTCCTCACTACAGTAGATGCATGGTGGTTGAAGTTAAGGTTGCAGTCAACTTGTGATCCCAGGTCCCTTACCACTTTGTGGGTACTTAGGATATTGTTGTTGATTAGATTGTGTGAGGGGGCATTGTGCCAAAGAGAACGATGATGCATTTCTTTGCATTCAGTTTGAGACCATGACTAATGCACCAGTCGTTGGTCTGCGTGAGACCCTCTTGGTGTATGCTGGCATTTGGGGATTCAGTGATTGCACCTAGTTTCCAGTTCTCTGCAAACTTTCTCAGACACAACCCCTTAGTTTTGACCTGAACTTCTGAGAAGCATATAAACAGTAGGGAGCCCAGCACTGACCCCTGTGGCACCCCACTGGTAACAGGCCTGCTGGTTGATGTGGATTCACCCACCTTGATAGTGTATATCTAGTTTGTGAGCCAGTTGGCAACCCATCTTACAATCAAGGGGTTTACATTCAGGTTGTTAAGTTTATCGGTAATGCATGAAAGTGGGATTGTGTCAAAAGCCTTTGCTAAGCCAAAGTATGCTGTGTGCACAGATTTGCCCTCATCAATGGCCCTGGTCACATTTTCAAAGAAATTCACCAGATTTAACAGGCAGGATCTGCCCTTGACGAAGCCGAATTTGGTAGGATTCCGGGTTGGGAGGTCACCTATGTCTTTAATTATGAGATCCGTAATGATACATTCCATGGCCTTACAGATGAGGCTGGTCGGGCTTATGGGTCTGTAATTCCCTGGGTCTGCTGCTAAGCCACGTTTGTGAGAGGAATAACTGTTGCTATTCTCCATTCCACAGGAACAAAGCCTGTGGTTAGGCTTTGATTAAAACGGGTACTTAATGGTGATGCTAGCTCATGTTTTAGACTGTTTAGAAGACAGCCTGGGATGTCTTCTGGTCCCATAAAAGCTGTGTTTTTTGCCTTGGATAAGGCTTTGAGCACCTACTCTTTAGATATGTAGATTGGAGGGGTGGGGCTGGGTGAAGGTTTGTGATAAGTTAGGAGGGGATAAGGGAGTGAAATTTTCACTAAACCTATCCACTAGCAGGTTTGCTATCTCTGTGTGGTCAGTGTGCGTGATATTGTTGGTCACTAGTTCTGCACATGCTTAGCTCCTACCATTTAGGCTATGTACATAGCTGTAAAAGGCCTTATGGTTATCTATGGCTATACTTACTAAGATTCTCTCAATGGAGCCCTGAGCAGATTTGACAAGCTGTCTTATTTGCCTTTTGAGGCTGAGGAGTATGCTTTTCCATTATTGGGGCTTTGCCTTTGTTTTCTTAGACTGCAACTTTATGCATTTATTGTAAAGTGTGTTGATGCTGGATGTCTACCATGGCAGCTTGTTTTTACTTGGGTCTCTAGCTTTGATTCTTTCTGGTACAGCTGAGTTTATACACTTATGCAAGTGATTTACAGGGCTTTAGTGTAAACTTCAGAGTAGTTACCACTTTCCACTTGGATTGGAGCTTGGAATGCATTTATACCTTCACCTAAGAGGATATAGTTTGTCTTGGTGAAGTTTTTTAGTCTGATGTTACCCTTTGTGAGTTCTGGTGTAATTGCCAGCTTGAAGGTGACTGTTTTGTGGTTAGATGATGTGTCCAACAGGTGTGGCAGTGCATCTGTTTGCCACGTTTGTGAGGACTAGATCTAGACGTTTGTTCCTCTTGCTGGGGTATGAACAATTTGTTCCAGGGAATTTGAATTAACAAAGTCAGGAAAGATTTGTGCTAGTGAGTTAGGGGTAGTGTAGGTTTCCCAGTTAATTGTGGGATAATTGAAATCCCCCATAACCAGAGTGTTCAGTAGAATTTGGATGGTCTACAGTTTGTTTCAAATGTTGAGTGGTCTAATATTGACCCATTTTCAGTGAACGCTGAAAATATCAAAGTAACAGGAAACCGAATTCTTTCCTAGGGAAAGAATTTGGTTGTCCGTTTCTGTTGCTTCAGTATTTTCAGCTCTCTGGTGGAAAGTTACGGGTTGGGTTCAGGTAAGTGTGCGATTGTGCGGACGTGTGCATTAGGGAGGGTCAGGTGAGTTAGGGTAAGGGCGTGCGTCAGGTAAGTGTGCAATTCTGTGAACGTGTGCGTTAGGGTGGGTTAGGTGAGTTAGGAATAGGGCGCTGGTGAGGTGTCTGTGCGATAGTGATGGACCTTAGAGTTTGGGTTAAGGTAAGTGGATAGCTAGTGGTGCATGTATAGTTTAGTGTAGGGTTAGGTGTAAGAGTTTAGGTGTACGTGTGTGGATTGCTGTTTGTTTGGTGTGCTTATGTTGTGTGTATGTGTTTTGGAACAGCAAATATTTTCCATAGGAAAAAATTTGCGGCTCCAAATGTTCGATGGTTTTTTTTTTTTTGATTGCTAGGGTTCGATATTAGAACACTCGATATTTCGAATGTTCGGTGTTCTAATATATATATATCTATATTTATCTATATCTATCTATATATATATATATATATATATATATATATAGAGAGAGAGAGAGAGATACAAATATATATGTATATGGGTCTATGTTGTTAAATTGAAAGTACATGTCATCGAACCATACTTTGTCGAACTCACTTCCGTGAAAGTGCATTCCATCAAAAATGCACTTTTGTGGAATAAACAAATAAAACAAAATAAAAAAAAAGAACACACTACACAGTATTATGCAGGGGAGCAAGCCCCCCTGCACCCCCCATGTGCCCCCCACACTCTGAGATCGCACTACAGTGGGGAAAAGGGAATATCCCCACTGTACTACGATCTCAAAAAGAGTTTCCTTAGTAGTACATAAACAGTATACATTGATGCACAACTAATGGTACATGCAAATGGCATGTTTTTTTTTTTTTTTCTTTAGCAAAAGTGCATTTTCGACAAAATGCACTTTCGCTAAAAATGTATATATACACCAAGTGTAGCTGATTCAGCCAGTGCCATGTGCCAGTCTCATGAAGTAGCGGTCTACACCTTCTCAGCTGTTGAAGTGAAGAGTTAAAAAAAAAAACATATATATATATATATATATATATATATATATATATATATACATATATATATGTGTATATAAATATATTTCTGCAAAACTTGCAGTATGCTTGTTTTTTTTATTTTAAGCTGGTTATTTTCATCAAGTGTTCCCCTTTTGTTTGGGAGTATTGGCCCTTTTGCCTTTTGCTTCATCAGACCTGTATAAAATCCTTGGTATTATTTGTTATCAAAAGCCCCATGAAGGAAAAAAGAAAAAAACATTTTTGATGGTTTAAGTGTAGTAAAAGCAACCTTTTACCCAAATGCAGTCTTACGTGTATGCTTGTTTTTTTTCTTTAACCTAACGAAGTTTGTTCCACATTCAAAGCTTGACATAAAACTGATAAGGAGAAAGAAATCTCCTTCAGTCTTTGAGTTGAAATTGTGCAGTAGGGAGGTTTTATTATTCTTTGTTTATTCATTACACTTGTGGTGGGAGCCCAGTGGCTTATAGGAGGAATTTATTAATGTGCATTTAAGGATTCTGCCAGTGGTTTTAATATAATTATGTTGAAAATATTCTAAAATTCGAAATGGTGAACTTGAAACTGATCAGTACTTTAATCAAAATTAACAAATAAAAATCAAACAAAGTTAATTTCTTATAGTGTGTGTGTGTGTGTGTGTGTGGGGGGGGGGGGGGCGCTGGGAATTCCAAATGAACAGAGGTTGCTACAGGTTGGAAGTCCTTCCTGTTTGGAGGCCATCTTTAGATTAAAGGAGAGGGACTTCCGGTTTGTGGGAGTAGATTCATTTTGTTAGTAGCCTCCATTCATTTGGAACATGCTTTACTTTGTAGTAAGTGTAAAAATCAATAAATGCTAAAGTGATAATTAAACGAATTTTTTTGTAATGATGTACTTGAGTGTGCGGTCAAGCTTTGTACTTGGAGCAAAGCTCTCTTTTCTTCTAGGTTAAAGAAAGAAACACACACACAAACGCGGGTCTATATCAGAACATCGAAGTTTTAAAACTTAAAATGTTCTAATATCGACCTGTTTTGAGCGAACGCTCAAAATATCGAAGCTGCAGAACACCAAATTCTTTCCTAGGGAAAGAATTTGGTTTGCCGGTTCTGTGGCTTTGCTATTTTCAGCGCTGTGGTGGAGATATACTGGTCAGGTTCAGGTAAGTGTGCAATTGTATGGTCATTAGGATTAGGGCACGGTTTAGGTGAGTTAGGGTTAGGGCGTGGGTTAGGTGAGTTAGGGTTAGGATGCGGGTTAGGTGAATTAGGGTTAGGGGCGGGTTAAGTGAGTTAGCATTAGGGTGCGGGTTAGGTGAGTGTGCGATAGTGAAGGACCTTAGGGTTAGGTTTTAGGTTAAAATAAGTGGATAGATAGTAGTGTGTATATATAGTTTAGTGAAGGTTTAGTTGTAGGATTGTAAGTGTATGTGTGTGGATTGATGTGTTTTAGGTGTGCTTTTGTTGTGTGTGTGTGTTTTGGAATAGCGAATTTTATTCCAAGGAAAAAAATCATGTTCTGAATGTTCAGTATTATGTGGTTTATATCTTTCGATATAGTGATATAAATGTCACAAAAGCATATAAGAGTGTATTTGGGTAAATGGTCAGCCTTTACTACACATAAACCATGGCATTTTTTTTTCCTTTTTTCTTTCTTGTGGTACCTTTGATAACAAATAATAGCAGGTATTTTAGGCAGATCTGATGAAGCAAAAAGGAAAAGTGCTGAAACACTCAAACAAAAGGATAACCCTTGGTGAAAATACCTTAACTCTAGAATTTATATAACATGCTGTTTATTCAAACTTACTCAAAAAATTTCTTTTAAATGTTTGTTGTTTTAACATTTCCTCTTGATATCCTGGACTTTGTTATTGTTAATATTTGGTGCCTTTTCTATAACAAAAGGATGAAAAAGAAAATGTCATCAGAGGACGGGAATTTACTGTAAAATGTTCATCTCTGGGTTGTCTCAACAAATAAACCCAAAGTTGGACAGTCCCTCCCAACACACACACACAGTTACTGTAATAAATACTGTAGCTCTGATCATGGTTTCCTAATGTTAAGGAACAGCGCTCATCTGCCAACGCAATAAAGAATTTTAGAAAGAACCAAGTCTTCCAGAGAACTTGCTTTATTTAAAACTATAGGACTAAAAACATCCTTATCAGGATGAGACTACAACTATAAACACTCAAACGTCCTTTCATGGACAAAATAAGCAAGACAAGAGAGTTCACAGAGGAACATAAAAATATACAAACATCCTTATTAGAATAAAAAGATCTACACAAGTGGCCAAATCACTCTCTATAGGACGTTACATGCAACAGTACAAACCAATACCAAAAGATTAAAATACAAACATCCTCATCAAGATGAAGAGAACTACCCAGTCAGCCAAAACATCCTTTGTAAGAGGTTTTAGGTAACAGAGAATTCAGTGTCTTTCCTTAAGCCCACAATAATACAAATGTTCTGATTAAGATGAGGAGTTCAGTACACCATTGCTAAAATGCTTTCTTCAGGACATTTCATATTGTAGAGATTTATTGATGTGACACCATTATTGCAAAGACCTTGAATCGAAAAAGCTACTTAAATATGCCAGAAATGACCTGCTTGCCCAACCCTGAAATGGCCACTTTCCTTTCTATACATTTGGGACTGTGTTTTCTTGCAAATACAAGAAATCCACACAAAGCCTTAAATAATGGGGGGACAAACACCCAAAAATAGGATAGAGTTTAACTCTTGCTCTTATAACCATAAGTTGATGTTAGAATAACAGGTTTTGTGTTGGCTTGCATTTTATGATGGATGGTGAAGTCTGAAACTGTAAGTTATGTCATTATTTAGTGAATTCAATCCACTGTACTTTGCACAAAAAAAAAAAAAAGATTTTAAGAGGGCAGATCAAAAATATGAGACAAAAATCTGGACATTCTGTAGAAATATGTACAGTTGAGTGGTATGATGACCCCAACCACTTCAGTACATGTTCAAGGAATTGTGAGATTTTCAGTGCATTTTTAAGAAATTGCATGTTCAATGAATTGTGAGCTTCAAGGGAAGATAAATTTACAGTGTGCAACTGTTTTGTTTAGCAAGGTCATCACTGTAGTGGTGCATTTGAAAGCTGTGTTAGTACCACAACAAGTTGTATGCTTTCTTTTGATGCAGAAGGCAATGGGTACTAGTCCCACACCATGTAGATTGATTGCTGAAACTGTGTTACTTTAAGGGGGGTCGAGGTGCTGCAGTCCTGAGTTTATCCTACTTTAGATGAGATGCCGAGTAATTATGAATGTGTTATCAGTTTGCCATCCATTTCTTACTGCAGCATTACCAGCTTACCAATTGCTTTTTTAATGCAACGTAGGTATTTTACTCTTCAAGGACAGTGGGCACTGAATTTGTAGATGAAACACTGAAATATTAAGTTGTTTGCAAGCACCAACCTCTTCATTATTTACACATCTTTTTAATGTGGAATTATTCAGGTGACTTTTACTTCTGCAGAGATTGTGCATTACTGACTGATATTGGTTGATTGGAATTTACAATGACAGAAGTTTGAGTGGCCTTTTATGTTTGAAATGTTCTGAATTGGGCAGTTTTTTCATTATTGGTTCATACATTTTGTTTCATTGCTTCCTGTAAAAATGTTCAAAACTGCAAACTTAAAACACACCCTCTAAGTGGTGCTAAGATCTGCAAGAAATCAGGACACATGCGTGTATGCATGCAGGGTCCTAGAAATGTGTGCAAGGAACCTTTAGTTTGAAAACATCAAAAGTTAAACATAATTCATTACTGGCCAGATGCATTTTCTTTGAATGTGGGTTTCAATCACGTTTCAATGAATGTGAGTTTCAAGGGCTGAGAAGTTTACTGTTAATGCCAAGTCTTTTTTCATTGTGAAACTGTATTGTTTTGTTTAGCAAATGTCTATCAGTGTTTATGCTATAAAATTTGAAATAAAAATGTTAAATTAAGTCCAAATATGATTGTAGAAGTAAAGAAGAAAATAGTGTGTGCACCGGCAGGTCTGAACAGTGTTTATGGTAACTGGGGAGAGACAGCCAAGTAACGGGACACTAGAATGTCTGCAGGGTGGGGGAGACACTGCAGAGTGCTGTTGGGTGTGTCGGGGGTGGGCTGATGTGTATGTGGGAGGGTCCACATCCATTACCCTGTCTAGGGCCCCATCTGACTATGATCTGGCTCTGCATAGTCCCCTGTCTTGGGCTGCCATTATTAACCTTTCATCCTTTGGTTTCAACTCACCTCTCCTTAACCATTCCTGCACCAAGTCCTGATTAACTTGAGGTTGTTTCAGGAGCTCTCTATACTTGCTACTATATTTATGGCTTTTCAACATTTCATTTCTTCTCATCTGATCTCTCTCCTTGTATTCTTTGTTTTTTGGTACACTATAATCAATGGGTGCTGCATTTTTTTAATGTTCATGTTAAAGAACAAGTCAGCCTTTGAGTTACTACTTTCTTCTGCTTTTTCCTTCATTAACAAGGCCCTTATCTCTTTCTTACTTTCAGCCGTCAGAGTAGAATCAACTGCATATTTGAAGATGGTAATGTTTCTCCCAAATTTTTTATTCCATCATTTGAATCATTATTTGTATATTATAGTATGGAGTACCTATTTACTAAGGTTTATTGTACCTTACTAAGTAACTTTTCTGTGCAGAGCTATGCTCTGCCATCATACCAAATTCATAGGTTTGAGGTTAGTTAGACTAACTAGCCTTCTGAGCCATTTTAAGCCTAGACAATTATCACATTTGAGAATCAAGTCTTGCACCTTGTGTCTATAATGTAAACACCTTAACTATTATGCCAGTCCCCAACCTTAAATAACAACAAAGTTCAATTTAGTACCAGGAATTGAAAATCAGATCTTTTGCTTATTGGGCTAATGTGTTAATCACATCGCTAGGGAATATTCACTTTAAAGGTGAGATTCGAACTCTGCATTTAATCATTATGCCAATCCCCAATCTCATGTAGTCATCCATAAAAAAATAGTCATTAGTTAGGCAAGACAGCAGAGCTATGGCCAATAACATGGTATGGTGATGTTGGGATCTGGTGCTGTGGGTGCTTTCATTGGTAGAAGCTGAATATTGTCACTGTGCGGGATTAAGGAATAGTATAGTTGTGTTGTCAGGGTTATCTGCAAAAGTCTCAACTGTCTCTACTTAGGCGGAATGTTCCTATTTTCTTGTTTGATTTAACACTGCACAGGATGCCCCAATTTTTGGAAAAATGTCCCTGTTTTTAAGCTTGATTTACCTCTTCGTACAATTTTTTGAAACTTCCACATCAGGAGCCATATTCCAAGAGTTGCTGTCAGTGTAAACTTGCCCTGATTTCGAAAAAGACTGCTCTTAGTGTAAGTAACTTACTTCATTGTAAACCTGGGCCAGTTCCCAAAAGACCTGCTCAGAGCCTACTCTTGGAGTAAGTGATTGCTTAAATTGAAAGCAAATAATTTGGAATCGGCCCCACATATGATTTCTGATCCTATCTAGTACATAGAAAAGCACGCTACATGGCCAGCATACTAGTGGCAACAATTTAAAGATAGTGGGCACAGTTCTTACATCTTCCTTTTTTCTGAAGCAAAAATAAATAGCAGTGTGTGGTAGAATTTCGCAATGCCATCCATTAATGTTTGGAGATTTAAACTGACTTTTTGATAATTTGATTATATTTTTCCACCATTTTTGTCTATTTTTTAAATGTGTATTGAGTAATGTCTCGCATTTCTGCTGGAAGACTTGTCTTGTTTGGTATTCAAATGTTATGATGATTAGATGTCCAGATTGTTAACTAGATGTACTTACTTTTCTGGGTCCGTTTTTCATATTTTCAATGTCAGCAGATTGGGAGGTTTGGTTGCCTACAGTATGGGGCAGTCTGTGTGGCAATCTCTTGCAGTAGTGGTTTTCCTACCATGTAAATATTTTTTTTTATTCACAGCCGATGTACTACTTAGCAAATCAGTACAGAAGGGGAGAATCATTGAAGTCACTAGCAGTACAGCATCTTTTTGTACATGTCTCCGATCCCATAAGTTACCCTATTGGGATTAACCCATATGCACTTAGTGTAGTGAGTGTGAATTGCATGTGATCCTGGGGGTCAGTTTCATCACTAGTGTGGTTATGTGGTGGGGTTAAGGCTGCATTCATGGTCTCTCTCCATTGTTGCCCATTTTCTATGAATCATATAGAAGTTTGGGTTGCCAATCTACAGTGCATCAGTTCTTATCTATGACACTGTGTGTCTGTGATGAGTGCACTATGTTTGTAAGTGAGAAAGTTAATATTTCCAACTTTGTGACTGCACACATTCACAGTTTATAGACTGCTGTCTCCTATTAGTTTTACTTACTTTGCTTAATGACTGCTAAACATAGTAATAATGGCTCCAATGGCCACAGCTATGCTGGTGTACACCTAGATAAATGGGAGGACTTATTTATGACTGAGCTTTTTTGTTAATTTCTGAAAGGACATGCACTTTTATAGAATAAATACTGCTTACCTGGCTCTGTGCTGAACAAGTTTTGGATTCCAATAAACATTACATAAATAGCACAACTCATTTTCTTGTTACCAAAGTAAGTGCATTTTTTCTGGATATCAATTTGGTATGCATTTACATAGAAGTTTGTTATCAACATTGCCAAGACAGTTGTTGGTAATACTTCTTATCTTGTTTACTTTAAACTGTACATTCTGTTGATTTGGAAAAAAGTATTCTAAAAAGTCAAATGATTTGAAATAATAACGTAACTGCATCCGATTAAATGTTTTATGTTGAAACAAATAATTTGCATCCCAAGTACCAGGCAAGAGGCTACATGGATTAGCTTCTGCATTATATTCTTGTAGATGTGATCAGTGAGACAAGTATGAAGTATTGACCTTTCAGTGATTAGGTTTTGTTGTAAGATGGATTTAATTTGCTCATTGTTTTGTTAAGGCTGTAAATGCAGTCATTGCTTATACTGAAGGTAGTCTGGCTATTAGGGAGATTGATAGCAATAATTTGTACATTATTATGGGCCAACATGTTGTATATAGATAGTTGGAAAAGGGTAATGAATTAATGAAAAAGGATTTAACCTGATATCCAACTTCGAACACTTCAGTGCTAAATATGTATCAGGGCTCAAAAGTGAGATACGGTGTTACTTGGAAGAATTTCAGGCAATGTATGTTGCTTTCTGATAGCCCATCTTTCCAGTGTGTCTATGCAGAGAAAAGTTACACTACCCCTAAACACTTAAAATTACATTTTAGCAATGGGATGCACTTTTCAAAGTGTTGTACTGGCAATGCAGCCTACTTGAATGCACTGAAAGAAAATTGAACACTCAACTTTGTTAATACGTACTCTTCTAGGAAGAAAAACAGTGACAATATCTTATGCAGGTATTTCATCAACTGTATTAATTTTAACCAATTCATATTTTTGTGATTGATTTTGTAGATTCCATCATTAAGGGTAGTAACTGGGATTAAGCCCTAGACATTATTAGCTAATAAGGAATATAACTGGGAAACTGCTCTTAATGGCTCAGTTCTTCAAATCTTAATTAACATTTGCATTTTACAAGTTTTTCAAGTCCAGGAATAAAAAAAGTAAGTGAAATTCCCTTTTAAAAGTATGTTTTCCTGCTGCCAATATGTTTTCAGTTGTAAAAATATGGAACATTTTAATGTTTTGCATAAGTTCATTTTCTGAGATGGTATCTTTTTAATTGGTAATTGATATTTAGTATAAGGTTTGTTTATTATTCTTTTTTTCTGAAGAAGTTAATTTATATGTAAGAAAAAATGAGAATACCTATTTTATATTAGTTTCACTGTAAACTGTTTATTTTTCCTAATTTGGCAAGGGCACAGTTGCCTTTTTAGTTTTCTTTTACTTGCACTATAGCTGGTAGTCCTCACGTTATTCTTCCACTATGTTGGTCATTGATTTCAATCATTTTGATGTCTTTAGTCAAATAAATCTTCAGAGAAAGCATTCAAGCATTTAAAATGTAGTTTGACGGTACATAAAGTATTATAAGTATCTGATTCTAGTTTGCTTTGTTTATATTTTTTAGGATTTCTAATAGCTTGGAGATGTTTTTCCTCAATTATAACTTGGATCTTCTTCTTATTGTTTTGTTCTGTGATACGATCAAACATAACATTATGCATTTAAAGTTTTTTTCTTCAATAATCTGCTGGCATTTTATATAACAAAGAAATAATGTTAATATACAGGGCCAGATTCCAAAAGAGTTGTTCTCAGAACAACTCTGTCCTGACTCACTGAGAGCAATTTTTTCGGAAGCAGGCCCATATTGTTTCACTTCTGAATTTTACATTCTACTATGTTTATATTTAAATTCCAACTAGGTCTTGTCACATCGTTTACGTTTTGTCCTATGACAAATGAAAATTTTATGCAAAGTACATTTAAAGAAACCCCATAAATAGGCTTTATTTGTTTCTAATGTACCATTATATAGAAGAGAGTGATTTATTTCACTAATTAATCAGTTTTTGAATTCATTACATTTTATCAGATAAAATTAAATAGCCAGGAGAAGGTTAACCTTTTATTACTTCTACTGAGTTTAGGCACTCATTTAAAGACTGGAGAAACAAAAATAAAGACTATTCCTGTTTAGGTTCCAAAATGAAACAATAATGAGTAGGTAAGAGAGTATTCATGTAGCTAGTTTTGTTTTATTAATTTGGATAACATACAGTTTCTAAAGCTTTTGTGGAAGGTGAATTCTGGATTGCCTTGCTGCAGAAATATTTTGTTCACAGTACAGTTGAAGTCTTATGCTAAATTTATTGTCTTTATATATTATCTAAAAATACTTAAAAACATTGTATATTATCAAAACACATATTAAAGAAAAATCTCTTACAAACTTCTGTTTTCAATTCACGATTCCAGTGTATCTTGAGTACAGTCTATAATCTAGTCTAAAATTCAAGAGCAGTAATTGAACATGTACCTTTATTGTCTTTACATGGCTATAATAATTTAGCACGATAGATTCTTATTTCCAAAAAATTGCAACTCTACCATTGTTTTGTTAAAATGATTAAGAAATAATGTCACTACCAGATTAGCTCAGTTTAATATATTAATTACAGTGAATTTTTACTGATTAACTTTCAAGTTAAAAAAATATATATATTTCTCTGTTGAATTAATCATTTAAGCCTTTTATTGTTAAAGCTATACATATAAATGGGTCATTCATTCTAGAGAAAAAGTTTAAGGTTGCTAGATTATAATAATTGTACAAAATATTCCAAAGATAAAACAATAGTAACAAATAGAATGTCTATGTTTATTGGAAAGTAATTAAATGAAAATGAAGCTTTATAAAGGCCATACCAGACATGTTTACAACTAAGAAAGAGCTAGCATGGTGTAACAAGTTCCAATGATCTTTAAGGCAGGAATAATTTTCACTCTGCATTACATTGTACCCAAACATTTAATTATAATACTTACAAACACTTCTTTCTTTTTAGTAGTGAACATTTTGATCATTTGCTTCTGTATTTGAATAATTTTTCTTTGTTTAAGATTGGAAGAGATTTTTGGCTTGATGAAAACCCAAGATGATCCTACAGTGGATTTTGTAGTTTCAGTGCGCTTCTAAGATATAAAGTAAATAAGTAATCCTAACATATTATTTTGTCCTCCTATTTTTGTACCACATAATACATCTGAGTAAACAGTGAAGAACAGAGTACACTGCCAACATGCTGTGCAGTCATAATATCATAGTAATTATGTAAGTCATAGCTACAATGATGTTGCACGTTGAAATCAATCTTTTCTGTTGCTTGTCCCATTAAATTGGTCTTCTTTTTCTTTGGGAGATCTTACATCATTTACAGATGAGGCTTTTACAAAGGATAGTCTTCCACTTGTTTTTGGTTGAGGATCATAATCTATAGATTAATGTAGGTAGTGATCATACCTTTTAGGACTGTGGCATGTAGGATGGAACACAGAAGAAATATTGTGATATGACTGAGATCATCATTATAGGCTTTGATACAAATGATCAGACCAACATGTCACTGAAGACTTCAAAGCTTAGATCATCATGAAGTGATGAGCTTAGAAAACTGAATTAATTCTACACTGTACAATTAGTGGATCAGATATCGACCAGCAATAGCTATAGAAAGCTGAGGATATATTATGCCAATATATTTAACAAAATGGATTTTATCATCCTCACTTCATTTAACGATGATATAGGCTATCCTTAAGGCTTCTTAGTCATATAAATGAGGATCCCAATAGGAAAATAGCACCCAGTTGTGCCTAGCAAAACAAGAACAACATTTTTATAGATCTTTGCATTCATGTAGAAAGCCTACATATTTTTATATTATAATATTTTCATATTTGGCAGCATGTATACTTATTAACTTTCCTTCATTAGAATCTTATTAATATATATATATAGTTAAGTCAGTGAATGTGCACAGTGAAAGTTGGGGGGGGGGGTTAGAAAATAAGTGAGAGACCTAATTCCTGAATCCAAAACTATCTCGCCATCATTCTTCATGCCTTCTGTCTACTTCTGTCTTACTTTTAAGGTGATTATAATTAGTTTAGAGGGTTTAATAATGTCTACCACACAGAACTGTGGAAAAAAATTATTATGGGCATGTTTTTTTCCAGTTTTAAAGCATTTTCCTGTCTCTGCATCTTGGTATATAACCTTATATAAACTATTTTGCTCAGAACAATCTATCATCCTAAGAATAGTAGATAAAGATTAAAAATATTTTGCTTTGTCTATAAATCAGAATATGGGAAAAATGCTACACTAGTAAAAGTGTTATGTATGTAGGGTTGGTTTCAGGTAAAAAGGATCCTTTGTCAAAGGACCCCATAGCACCTCCCCCCCCATCTGCCCACCAGTTTCTCCACAACACACCCCTTCATGGACATGCACACTTTTTTTGTTTCCTTCCATCCTGTCTTTTGTACATCCAACAGATTTTTTTGTTGTTGTTTATTCATACTTTGTATTATCTGCAGTATTTCCTCTGTCCTTTCAACAAATTGCAACAGGTTAAACTGAACAACAAAATCTGTAGCAGAATTACCAGAATTAGGATAGTGATCTTGTTACTATTAGGTTTCCAAATCCCATGGGCTTCTACATTCTGAAAGGTACATTTTAGAGATTTTTCAAAATGTTTTATCCAATAATGGTCCAAAATATATTACAACTAAGGAATTAAATTCAATTTTCATTTCTTTTTTTCATTGAAGAAATAAGTTGGGTCCAAGGCTAAATGTTCAATGCTGACAAAATAGTAATTACCAGTAAGCTGAGAAGACAAATGCTTGTGAAGAAGCATTAATTATATCTGGGATCACTGCCTGCATCCCTACTTCCAGAAAAGACATTACATTTTATGTACCCACCTGGTGCTAAATTGCGATAAAACTGAAACAGCGGATAGTTACACTTGTGTATTTCAAGTCCTGCTGTCAAACAAATATAAAACATATTTCTTACTCTAACAATAAAAGACAGCCAACTTTAATGTAGCTCTTAATGTCAAGCCGGAACCAAAAGTGAAAGAACAAATGGCCACAGATATATACTTAATCCTGCTGCTGTCAGACATATTTAAGCAGTATGCCTCCTTAACCCTGCCCCTAAACCAAAGCCACCTGTGTGAACATTTAACATATGATTGTGAAGATAATGAAAAAAAAACAATAATGTAATAATTAACTTTCACTCTTGCTCCTAAAAAGTGCACTGTTTCCAGACAAGCTACAATGATCTTTCGAGCAAACTTCTCCGGTCATACATTCCGAGCATGAGTCATAGTTCAGATCAGGATCATATACAATGACTAGTCTAAGTATTAATTATAGGTTTAAAAGTATTCATTGTATCTGACAATCTAATATGCTCTGGTGATTTATTCCATTACTCTGGAATTCTTAGAGTTATGGGAGATTGTCTCAATCTAGTTCCAAAAGATGTCACATATAGCTTAATTCCTCAGCTCCTAAGTGGTGTCTTGCCATGCTGTAAATCTTTGTTAAACATCAGTTGTAAAGTTTTCCCTTTATACATCAGTTGTGTGAGTTACATCATTGTAAGTATTTATATCTATCAATATAATAAAAAAAAAAAAAAACTCTTGAGAATTTTCTTTGTAAATCTCTGAAAGGATTCAGTACTTTTTAGTTGTCCCTTGGTATAAATGAGACACACCACTAATATACCCCTTGGTATAAATGACACATAGCACTACTGTACCCCCAAACTGGTCTTGTATGTATTTTGTATAAATTTGAAAAGTAGTTCCTATCCATTGTTGTCAAGTTCTTTACTATGATTCCAAGTTATTTTATAGCTTGACATCCAGTTGCCTGTATGTCCCTACTAAAAGAAAAAAAATGATTGCTAATTTTTAAACCCAGGAATCTGAAAAAGTCCACTTCAGTTAAACAAATGTCTTCAGATGAATGGAGTGTCTAATGCTTGGTTTGCTAAAAATATCATTTGACATTTACCCATACTAAATTTCAGACCTGTAGATTTAACCCAATGACAAACATCTGAAATACAAGAGTTAATTATTTCAGCATCATTATGATTGGAAATAATAAAACCAACATTTAGGTCAGCTGCTTCTTCATTAATCCAACTTTTTTTTTTTTTTTACTTATTTCAGAATGTTGGTGGATACATCATTAAACAGAATTGGGCCTAAAACTCTTCCTTGAAGAACTTCCACTTTGACTGACAAATACACAGAACTGTTTCTGTGTACAGCAACAGACCATAATCTGCCTGTTAAACATTCCATAATACATCTTATTATATATGAATTTATGTTTACAACAATCACAGAACTGAGATTAAGTGCTTAAGATAAAGAATCAAAGGCTATTATTATCTAAATACATTATGCCAAATGGTACACCAGTGTCCGAAGCATATCATATCACCTCATAAAATTCTATTATACTTGTTAAGATATATTTTCCTCTGTAAAAGCCATGTTGTGATGAGTTTGCTAACTCCATTTAAAACATCTGCCTAGGATTTATCTTGAAGCTAATTTGGCAGTAAGTTTTAGACTCATCCCTATTTCCTATCTTGTATAATGGTGTTGCATTTGAGATTTTCCTGAATCTCAGTACCATAGCAGTACAAAGAAGTCTGTTAAAAACTGAGTTAAGAAAAGGTAAAACAAAATACCTGATATTATTTAACAAAAATGAAGGAATATTATCTGTACCCATAGGTGTTACCATGTTGAAACAGTGTAATGCATTTTTCAGTGTTATTTATGGCAGGGCAGGGCATGGCATTTCAACTGAAAAGTCAGTCAATGAAACATTATTTTCATGATTGAAAATAGTGCCACAGCCACTAATGATGTGATAAAACACACTGGCATTTAACATCAGATAACAGAGGTAACAAATGGTCTCATTCACCATACAGATTGTATACTGATGTCTTGCATTTCTAATTATACATGTATAGCAACTTTTCTTGCCTTTATCTTCTGCCATTTTCTTTTCATATTCTGATTTAAAGTCTATTATTTTTATTTTTAATCCTTACTAGTCTGGTTTAACTTATTTTATTAGCTTCTTTTAGGTTTTTATACATTTCAAAAAAACATTTCTTTTTGTTAAAAATGTTTTCTTTTTCCAACATTTTGATTCCACCAACGATGAAAATTAATAATGATTCCTTTTGATCTATGAGATGCTGTGCTTTTCATACTCTTTTTTTCAAGATATTTTCAAAGATGGTATAACAGTAAAAGGTATTCACCTTAGATAATTTCTCCGAGCAATCGTCATTAATAGGGGCTTGTTTATTTGGTGTGTGTTATTGTAAAGAAAGTTTTTAGAAAAGATAATCATGGTGTCCCCAGCCCCTAACACAAGCTGTAGAGACCTCTCCTCTGAGAAGGGCCAGTTTATGACTAGATGGTGTCCATGGCAGAGGTTAAGGACTAAGGACCTGTACTAATCCTATGTCATCATCCATTTATAATGCCAGTAGTGGGAAGGCTATATGGCCTCCTGAAGATCTGTGAGACTAGATGTTTTGTAAGGCATTTTATGTCTTATGTGTGAAAGGTTATTTCTGTTAGCCTCTTTGTTTCTTTTTACCACTACCCAGAAGAGTCGTATAGTACTTTCTAATATTCTGTGCTCCCACTGGTAAAGATCAGTGATATTTTCTCACACACACACACACACACACACACACACACACACACACACACACACACACACACACACACACACAGACTAGTCATAAATACAGACAAACTGGATGAACACCATTTCATTTATCACACATCTTTTAGGTGTTGAAGGAAATCAGAAAATCTGATCATCGGGTTGAAACCTGCACAAAGGTGGGCTCAGCATGCAGACTTCACAGAGGAAGAACCACTGCCAGGAACTCAACAACCAGTCATGTAGTGTGAGGTGGTGAATCTACTCACTGCTCCCACACACACACACACACACACACACACACACATGAACAGCTGACATACGGGTTTATTCCCCATACATTTAGCTTTTCTACTGTGCCTGAGTGGGGACTTGTGTTAAACGTTTGGCCAACTCAAGGTGTGTGGTGTTTACCCTCATTCATTGTTTTGGTGACCTTTTCAAAAAAATCCACCAAGCTGAGTAAGCATGACCTGCCCTTTCAAAAAAATTCATCAAGCTGAGTAAGCATGACCTGCCCTTGACAAATACAAACTGAAATGGATCCAGTGTTTATAGGTTCCCTGTGTCTTGACTGATTAATTACATGATAAATCTTTCCTTGGCTTTGCATATCAGGCTGGTCAGATTTAAGAGTCTGTAATTGCCTGGTTCTTTGCAAGGGCCTCCCTTATACAGTGTAATGACAGTAGCTGTTCTCCATTCACTTAGTACAAAACCTGTACGGAGGCTGAAATTAAAGTGTTGTTAGGAGTTGGCTAAATCGTACTTCATGCTCTTTAGGATGCATTCAGAGATATTGTCAGGACCAATCAGTGCAATATTTTTAGCTTCTGATAGCACTTTTATGACTTGGTCCTGTAGGATTGCCAGTGGTGAGCCAGTTTCAGGTATATCTTTTTTTTTTCCCCAAAAATATTTGTATTAAATTTTGTTAATCAACATGGACATAAGGTATTAAAAATAAACAATATAAAACATAATAACTATTTAAACTGTATACAAACATCCATGATAAACATTTGTTTTATCCAAGAAAGGTAATCAATATTTATCTAACAATCTCTCCAATTTTGGCAAGCTAGTCTTTTGTGTGTTACATTTGATGATCTCTGATAAATAGTTTGCATTTCTATTTTACATACAGATTTTGCTATTGAAATAAACTCAGTAAACATAAGATCTTGCTTATTTTTCCAGTTCAATTTAATTATTTTTCGATCAATAGCTAGAATTAACCAAAGAACAGGTAACTGATGTCTAGGAATTACACTTGGGGTAGGGACATTAAACAATATCAAAGATTATCAGACCACAGGGCTTTTGCGAAATGTTTATAATCACTCCAGTATTGTGTGAGAGTTCTACATTTGATGAACATATGAACCCAGTTGGCTTCAAGAATATCACCACACCTTCCACATTTGCTTTCAGTACTCTTGGTTATAAGGTCAATTCTGTGTAGAGTGTAAAAGCTACTATGAATAAATCTCCAGGTATATAGTCTCCAATATAAAGATGATGAAGTGTTTTTTATTGAATTTAATAACTGTTTCTTATTATCGTTAGATAAAGGTTCACCATTAATCTTTATGGAGTAATTCCAAAAAGCTTGGTCAAAAGTAATCAAGTCTTCTCGTAGGATTTTATATACAGGTGATATTTTTAATTTATGTTCATTGTTCATCGAACTACACCATATGAATAATTGTATCAATCTGGGTATAATATCAGTTTCCAGATTTATTGACACTCTCACTTTATTTTCAACGAACTGTCTTAAAGATTAAATACAGAGCCAATTATCTTGAGAGACATTATATCTGGCTAAGAGAAAGATCATTGGTTGGATGTTCTTATTGTCTATAAACTGGTGCCAAAACTTTAAATTATTCTCTTTAAGATTCCGCATATTATTGATATTGAATGTAGCAATCTGGAGTATAAGCTGTGACGATTGGGGAGAGATGGGTGAAGGCTGCCAGCCTAGTCAAATAGAATTTGATACACATTTCTATCAACTGTATAAATAAATGTAAAATACAGGCATGTTTTTTGAGTGTAAAGAATACTGTGAAATGTGGAACTGCAAAACATGTGACAACATTGCACTCTACTGGCCCAGTGAAGCATGTTGTGACACTTTCATATTAGAATTCAGCTCCACTGCTGCTGGATGAAGGTTTCATGCCCATTGTTTTAAGGCTAAAGTTTATGACCAGAATTTAGATATGGAATGTGCTTTATTGCTCTAGTTTCTGTTAGAATATACATGTGAAATGTCTTCTATTGTTGTAAGTTTTTGTGCAGGTGTTAGATTGCTAAATAATGCAGTTTGTGGCCTGAGAACTCAGACCAGGTGTTAAGTTGATGCAGTTTGTTTGCCTGGGAAAGCCTAAGTGTCAAAAATGATGTAATTTGGGGAGGGACCCAGCAAACATGTTTGTTAGTAATGTTTAAATACTATTTCTCACAAGAGACTGAAAGCATTTTGATCTTGGATATCCAACTTACCAGCACTCTGCCTTATGCTCACATATAAGTTTTAGCACTGTGATTTCTTGTAGGAATAGTTGAAGCTAGTAAATATTAACTAGGTATTTTTCTTTGAGATCAGACCTGTCCTTCTGTGTTATTTTAAGTTTCTGTGTGATCTCTGAACTCTTCAATATCTCTGTGGTGTAGTAGTTTTGTTTTGCATTTTAATTATTTATTATTAAATATTTTTAAAACCTTCTACCTGTGGCTGCTTTGTGTAGGGTGGAGGCAGTAATTACTACTGTATAGTCTGGGTAAAGGGGCACAGATGGAGAATCTGTGTTTGCCTTTCCCAGGAGTGTCTGTGAAGTTGTATAAATACTTATCTCAAAGTGTGTGTGTGTGTGTGTGTGTTGTGTCAGCTACTTGGCAGGGACATGAAGCACTGGTTGGACAGAGAAGGTATTGGAGGTTTTAGCTTGCCCAGTTAGGCTGAGACCTCAACCTTATAGCTGTGCCAGTGGGGAGTCTTACTGGGGACCTGGTGAGCAAAGGAGCAACCAGCCCCAGACTGACTGTGATCTCTGTGTGCACTTAAGGGAAATTGTACTTTACTGTGTGTATTAGTTATCCTTTCCTCTTCTATGAGACAACCTCCCTGGTGTTAGTGGTGAGTATTGAGGCTGCTTGATTGCTGGGCCAGAGCATAGTTGTCACAAGTGCTGGCAGTGGTGGGATCTACTTCACATACTAATTGGCTTGTAGTAGTGTGGGTAGAGCGAATTCTTGTAGCTTATGTACAGTGATCTGTAAAAGTGTTTTGTACTCTAAAACAGCCATGCAGTGTATACTCAGAGTTCAGATCACATTTGTTTTATTTCTTTTGTTAGCTTAGTGCCAGTCAGGGTGAGCAGGCAGCATGTCAGCAGAAGAGTATGGAAAGCTGACAAGGAGCTAACTGGCGGAGATGTGCCAGGCTAGGGGAGTGGTGCATGGAAACCTGACTAAAGCAGACCTGATTGCAGCCTTGGTTGCAGCTGCATCAGAAAACAGCAGCCTGGAGGACAATCAGACTGACAGTGGAGATACAATATCCTCGGAAAATGGACAGCTCAACCTTTCTGCAGTGGACTTAAAAATCCAGCTGGAGCTAAAGAGACTTGAGTTGGAGGCCAGGCGTATGAAACTAGAAGCAGCCGAGAAAATGAGGAGTCTACAAGCTGAAGAAAATGAACGGCAGAGGAGGCATGAAAGGGAAATGCTGACTCTTCGCCAGAGTCATGGAGGTAATGGGGAAGGGAGTAACTGGACTCCAGAAGCACAAACGTTCAGTAAATTTCTTCCAGAGTTTAAAGAGGGGGATAATTTTAATAACTTCATTCATATGTTTGAGCAGGTATGTAAACAGTATGAAGATGTCCAAGGGCTCTGGGTACGGTTCCTGACCCCCTTACTCCATGGTAAAGCTGTAACTTCTTTAGCAAAAATGCATGACGCTGACTGTTTTGATTATACTGCTGTAAAAAGACATTTGTTAGAATGTTTTAAGCTAACACCTGAAATATATAGTAAAAAGTTTTGTGAGCATAGACGCAAGGCAGATGAAAATGTATGTGAATATGTCACTGAACTGAGCACTTATTTTCATTGCTGGGTGAGTGGATGTCAGGTCACCACTTTTGAAGGGCTGGCAGACCTTTTGGTAAGGGAACAAGCCCTTAACACTTTGCCTGAGGACATGAGGATCTGGTTAGCTGATACAGTGTGCTACTTTAGAGGAGTTGGGGAAGAAGGGAGACCTATACCTAGCAAGCAGGACAGCCCTGCACAGGAAAGGGACCCCCAGTACTGCTCATCAGTCTAAAGGAACCCATGGTGGGCAGCACAGACTGCCCCAACAGAATCTGCCAGTAGCAGGGGAAGCCACTAGTCCAGGTACACTTCCAGGAGCTAGGGTTAAATGTTTTGAATGCAACCAGTGGGGCCATGTGTTATACAGGTGTCCATGGAGGCAAGGTGGGGAACCAAAGGTGAGGGAGCCAAAAAAGTGGTAAAGACAAAATGCCAATACTGGGTTATCTTGAGACAACAGGGGTATGGAACTACCATCTTGAAGATGTCCTGAGAGGGAAGGATTTGGATGAGGCAGTACTATGTACTTACACAGTTACATGCAGTAAGGCTAGGAGACAAGACATTGGGTCTGGTAGCCTGGGGGAGACACAGACAGACTGCACACTTACAGCCAGGACTGTTGAGGTGGTTATTTCAGGGAGGGAGCTGCTCTGTAGCAGTGAGACTGAATGTGAGCCACAGTTGCTTGTGGGTACTGATGTTCCCTTGGACAGGGTAACTGCAAAGGTAGAGGTGAGTAGTAGTACCCAGGCTGTCAGTGAGACACCGCTGTCAGAGGATGCCAGATTTCCTGTGAAAGGGGAGCTGGGAAGGGTTACAAGGAGAGACTTGAGACAGGCTCAGCTCTCAGTCTCTACATTGCAATACCTGAGGCAGGTAGCTAGGGAGGAACCTGATTCTCCACGGAAGGGGGTATCTGTATACTGGAACAAAGGGTTACTGTACAGAGAGTGGACCCCTGAGGGAGGGCTAGAAGGTGAGAGAGTACAGGAGTTGGTAGTGCCTAGAGCTTACCATATGGCACTTCTAGCCATAGCCCATGATATTCCCTTTGCAGGTCATATGGGCATAAAACATACAAAGAGGCATAGTATGCAAAACTTCTATTGGCCTGGAATTTCCAGAGATGTAACAGGGTACTGCAGGACCTGTGTGCAAAAGGTAGGCAGGGCAGGAGACAAGGTGAGAGCTCATTTGATGCCTTTGCTGTGATTGAGGAGCTATTTCAGAAGGCAGCTATGGATATTGTGGGTCCTCTGAGTACCCCAAGTTCCACAGGGAAAAAGTATATCCTAGTGATTGTAGATTATGCTACATGATACCCTGAGGCAGTGGCGTTGTCCTCCATTGAGGTAGAGAAGGTGGCAAATGCTTTCCTAGACATTTTCAGCATGGTAGGTTTCCCAAAGGAAATACTGTCTGACAGAGGTGCCAATTTTATGTCAGACCTGCTGGCTTGTCCGTGGAAGTCCTATGGGGTGAAGCACATGAAGACCACCCCCTACCATCCCCAGACTAATGGTCTTGTTGAGAGGTTAAATTCTACAATCAAGTCCATGCTGCAGGCATTTGCAGATCAGTTTAAGAGGGAGTGGGACAAATATTGCCCCATCTGTTGTTTGCTTAAAGAGAGGTTCCCCAGGAATCCACAGGTTTTTCACCCTTTGAGTTTCTGTATGGGCATAGGGTGAGGGGACCTCTAGATTTAATTCTAGATGAGTGGGAAGGTGAGTGTGAGTCTCACAAGGAGTCTGTTGTGGCATATATCCTGAACCTCAGGACAAGGCTCAGTGAACTCATGGGCCTTGCCCAGGAGAACCTGGCAGAAGCCCAACAACAGAAAAATGTGTGGTATGACAGGAATGCTCAAGCTAGAGAGTTTGCTGTAGGGCAGCAGGTGATGGTTCTCATTCCTGTCAGACACAACAAGTTGCAAGCAGCTTGGGAGGGACCCGACAAGGTGGTAAGAAACGTAAGTGATGTTAACTACATGGTGGAAGTGCTAGACAGATGGCAGGGGCAGCAATTGTACCATGTTAACATGATGAAACCTTACCATGATAGGGAGTCCCTTGTGCTGAGCATTTACAATGGATTGCAGGAGGAGTCTGAGAGAGATCTTGTGACTGATCTCCTGAGAGAGGCTTGGGCTGACATCTCAGTGGAAGGGGTAGCAATGTCCCAGCAGCTGTCTCCTACCCAGGTTTGAGAAATCAGAGCAGTGTTGCAGGGGTTTGGAGGCATGTTCACCAGAAAACCAGGGAGCACCCACCTGGTGCAGAACCCATTGGATACAGGACCCCAAAGACCTATCAGGCAGGCCCCTTATAAGGTGCCTGACAGTCAAACAGTCTCTGAGGGAGGAGTTACAGGAGATGTTGGAACTAGGGGTGATTCAAGAGAGCAACAGTCCCTGGGCCTCACCAGTGGTACTGGTACCAAAGAAGGATGGCAGCACCAGGTTCTGTGTGGATTGCAAGAGATTAAATAGTCACACATAGTCAGATGCTTACCCCATGCCTAGGACAGATGAGACCCTACAGCAGCTGGGTGGGGCTAAGTATCTTACAACCATTGATCTTACCAAGGGTTACTGGCAGGTGCCCTTGACTCCCAGTGCTAGGGAAAAGTCAGCCTTTGTGACTCCTTTTGGCTTGTATGACTTCACAAAAATGCCCTTTGGGATAAAGAATGCCTCAGCAACTTTCTAGAGGCTGGTAGATCATATCTTAGCAGGAGCAGGAGGGTTTGCCCTTGCTTGCATGGATGATATTGCTATCTACAGTCATTCCTGTTAAGAGCACCTTCAGCATGTTAGGGAGGTGTTGGGCAGACTACAGAGGGCAGGGTTGACCATTAAGCTGAGCAAATATCAGGTGAGTATGGCAGAGATCTCCTACCTAGGATATAGAGTGGAGAGTTGTAAGATAAGGCCTGAACCTGCCAAAGTGGAAGCTATTCAGGCATGGCCTGCACCTGTTACCAAAAAGCAGGTGAGGGCATTCTTGGGGACAGCAGGGTACTGCAGAAAGTTCATTCTCAATTAAAGTACCATAGCTGCTCCCCTCACTGACCTGACAAGGATGAACAGGCCAGATAAGGTAGTTTGGATCCCAGCATGTGAGCAGGCATTTCAGAAGCTTAGGGAAGCTTTGGGAGGACTCCCTGTGTTAGCCAGTCCAGACTACAGCAAATACTTTGTTGTGCAGGTGGATGCTTCAAACTATGGGGTGGGGGCTGTACTTAGCCAGATTTCTTCAGAGGGAGAAGAGCACCCAGTGGTTTATTTCAGTCATAGGCTCCAACCAAGGAGGAATGCTGTGCAGCGGTAGAAAAGGAATGTCTAGCCATAGTGTGGGAACTACAAAAACTTCTGCCTTATCTGTATGGAAGAAAATTCACTATGATGACAGATCACAACCCTCTAACATGGTTAAACAGAGCCAGTCAGCAAAATGTCAAGTTGCTAAGATGGAGTCTGGGGTTGCAAGCATATGATATGTCAGTGCAGCACTGCAATGGGAGTAGCAATGCCATTGCAGATGGGCTCTCAGGACAGGGAATGGGGTGAGGTACACCCAGATAGACCAGACACTCTCAAGCGATGTTTCTCAAGGGGTACTTGAAAAACATACTTGACTTCCCCGGGGGGGGGGGAGGGATGTGACAACTGGGGAGAGATGAGCGAAGGCTGCCAACCTAGTCAAATAGAATTTGATACATAATTCTATCAACTGTATAAATAAATGTAAAATACAGGCATGTTTCTTGAGTGTAAAGAATACTGTGAAATGTGAAACTGCAAAATATGTGACAACATTGCACTCTACTGGCCCAGTGAAGCATGTTGTGATCCTTTCATGTTAGAATTCAGCTCCACTGCAGCTGGATTAAGGTTTCATGCCCATTCTTTTAAGGTTAAAGTTTATGACCAAAATTTAGATGTGGAATCCGCTTTATTGCTCTAGTTTCTGTTAGAATATACATGTGAAATGTCTTCTATTGTTGTAAGTTTCTATTCGGGTGTTAGATTGCTAAATAATGCAGTTTGTGACCTGAGACCAGGTTTGGGGAGGGACCCAGCAACATGTTTGTTAGTAATGTTTAAATACTATTTCTCACAAGAGACTGAAAGCATTTTGATCTTGGACATCGAACTTACCAGCACTCTCCCTTATGCTCACATTTAAGTTTTAGCACTGTGATTTTTTGTAGGAATAGTTAAAGCTAGTAAGGATTAATTAGGTATTTTTCTTTGAGATCAGACCTGTCCTACTGTATTATTTTAAGTTTCTGTGTGATCTCTGAACTCTTAGATATCTCTGTGGTGTAGTAGTTTTGTCTTGTGTTTTAATTATTTATTATTAAATATTGTTAAAACCTTCTACCTGTGGCTGCTTTGTGTAGAGATTATCTCTAGAGTACATTGCATATTTATAGAGATTATTGTAGTAAGCCACTCTAAAGTAAGCCTTGATAATAATATTGCACAGTAATAATTGGGCACCCTTTTAAGGGCCTTTTAGTAGATGATATTATTAACTGGGTGGAGGCAATAATTACTACCGTATAGTGTGGGCAAAGGGGCACAGATGGAGAATCTGTGTCGGCCTTTCCCAGGAGTGTCTGTGAAGTTGTATAAATACTTATCTCGTAGTGTGTGTGTTGTGACAGCTACTTGGCAGGGACACAAAGTACTGGTTGGACAGAGAGGGTACTAGAGGTTTTAGCTTGCCCAGTTAGGCTGAGACCTGGACCCTATAGCTGTGCCAGTGGGGAGTCTTATTGGGGTCCTGGTGAGCAAAGGAGCAACCAGCCCCAGACTGACTGTGATCTCTGTGTGCACTTAAGGGAAATTGTACTTTACTGTGTGGATTAGTTATCCTTTCCTCTTCTATGAGACAACCTCCCTCGTGTTAGACTATAATTGTTGTTGATTATATTTTTGAAAATATAAAATATTTGGTTTATACCATGTGAGAAGTGGCTAAATTTCTTATTATATAAGCAATATTCACGGAGTATCCAAAATATTTTATTAATTCTAAAGGTTTCCTTAAACTGGGTTTCTGAGTTCTCAGAGGAAGTTATATGAATTCCATGTAGTTGTTTCCAGCTAGAGGTGTATATGGAGGAAATCCAGTGTAGTATTATGTTAATAATAACAGATTTGGAATATAATTATATGTTGGGAAAGCCAGTCCCATTACTGTTCCAGGCTCTAACATGCCATTTCTATGCTATTCTTGGTTTCTTTGGGAACCATAGAAAAGTTAGTAATAGGGAATCTATTTGTTTAAAGAATTTCTTAGGAGGAGGTAAAATCAGTGATTGTATGTAAAATAAAATCTTGGCAAAATAATCATTTTTGTTAATGTAAGTCTGCCTTCCATGGTGAAAAACATCTTGTTCCAATTTTTAGTCAAGTCACTGATTATAGCTACCAGTTTAGTGAAGTTAAATTTAATAGTCTCATTCCATTTATTCTTAACACTATTGTTTTCCCAGATGAATGTATTGTATTTTTGCAAATTGCTATTTATTTTCTTATTGATTAAAAGTGTTTTGGTTTTATTCTGATTAAAATTGAGCCCAGAGATTTTTCTAAATAGAGTTATGGCATTCATGTATGTTGTAAAGAGCCTTTTATGTCACTGGATGTTAGAATATCGTCAGCAAAAAGCTGAACTTTTGGACAGTATCCCTCGTTAACTTGAAATCCTTTGATATTTGGGTTATTTCTAATAAATGAAGCAAAAGTTTCCACAGATAAAGTGAAAAATAATGGGGGATAGAGGGCAACCTTGTCTACTTCCCTTTTTAAGTTTTACTGGGGATGATAGATATGAACCAGTCTTAACAAATGCTTTAGAATCATTATAAACATTTAATATCAGTTTAGTGAAATCTGAAGTAAAGTTAAATTCTTTAAAGATTTTTTGTAAGTATGACCAACTAAGGGAATCGAACGCCTTATCAATATCCAGACTAATAATAGTTAATTGTTTCTTGGTTTTGTTTGCAATGTCAATTAGAGATTGTAGCTTAATAATATTGTTGAGTACTTTTCTATGTAAGATAAAGCCAGTTTGATCAAAGTGTATTAGATTGGTAATATATTCTTTAGTCTTTTGGCCAGGATAGACATGAAAATTGTATAATCAATATTTAACAAAGATATGGGTCTATAGGATGAACATAGTTGGGGGTCAGGTATATCTAGATAGACAGAGGGGAGAGAGGGTCAGGTATATCTTGATAGACAGAGGGGAGAGAGGGGTAAAGTTAGAGCTAAATTTATCATCTAGTAGATTCACTATATCTTCAGCTTCAGTGTAGGTAACAACATTCACAATCACTTCAGTCAATTGCGGTGGACATTGTTTTAGTTCTTCATAAGCCACTCATTATTTCACTGTTGTGAAATGTAATACATTGTTAAATACTGCTACTGCCAAACTGGTGTCTCTTTAACAAAACAGTAATAATCAAATAACAGTGGTAAACTACCTTTATCTACAGATGGCCACTGTACCCATAATTACAGTCACTTTATTGATTTTTGCAACTCAGATGTCTGATTGTGATTTAAAATAGATGGTCAACATACCTCTTAACCTCTTAGTGCAAACAATCTGGACAAAGCCTGGCAAAATGGGAAGACAATGGGCCAAAAATAGACAGATTTTAAATATTGCTCTCATAAACATAGAAAGTTGCCAGAGTAGCATTGTTTGTGTTAACATACATTTTCTGAAGGATTTGAATTCTGAAACTCAAATTATGTCATTATTTGGTGACTTAAATCTTCAGATCATCCTAGTGATGCAAAAATCTGGACATTCTGCAAAAATCTGGACAAATGAAAAACTTTCCTCTTTACCATGCATGCACTCAAAGGTTATGGTAGTCTAGGGGTCTCAAAAAGAAGCATTAAAGACTCTGTAGCTCTGTGTCATGAGACTGATTATTTTCTCTTGGGTTATTCATTTATTGGCCTATATGATGCTGAGAAAGAGGCTACATGTCCTGAACCATCCTGCACTCTCAGAAAGTGGTCAGCACTATAAGTAGCTCACTCAGTGTGGCAACCAATTTTGACTTTAACTCAGAGGAACTACGGGTGATCCACTAATCATCACATGTGCTGACAGGCCCGATGAGAAATGCAGCTGGAGGTGTCTTATGAATGAAAATACCTGTGGCCAGTCATGATGCCTAATCTTCATCAATGCTTTAGTGCAACAATGTGAAGTGCTGACCAAGCAAATATCTGTCTCCAGGAGACACTCAGTGCACCTGTAGATCTTGTAGTGCTGCAATCTGCAACTTCAACAAAAGTGCAAGGCGCAACACTTCAAAGATCTTTGGGCTCACAGAAAATATAATTGGAACTGATCCAGCTGGTTTTATCAAGGAAGATATTAATGCCTTTCTGGGGACTGAAGTAACACCAGTAATTGAGTAGGCTCACTTGATTATGCCCCAGAGCAAGTCAAATGGAGTCGTCCTTCATTTTATAGTGAAGTGCCTTCATTTTACAGGCAGGGGAACAATTTTTAACTATAGCCAAAAGTCTTGAACAGCTACAATCGGCTGGATACCCAGTGAGAATCACCCCAGACTACAGTGCAACCCTACACAACAGGCAGAAACTGCAAGCACCATACCTGCAGAAATGTGTATAGCTGGGATACACTGTCCAAATCAGATTCCATGCTTGTAAATATTGTGTCAAAAATAATACTCAGTTCACATTAAAATCTCCAGAAGAAGCAGAGCAACTTCTCAGTAAAAAAGGAGTGTTGGCAGAATAGACTGCAACTCAGGAACAGCAGTGGGTTCTCAGAAGAAAAGAAACATATTGCCATCTTCATCCAAAAATAAGTCCCCAGTAGTTAAAAAAGGAAAAGACATTGGTGAAGTGTAAGTGACAGGGTAGAAATTGGGATGTACAGGAAAACACGGTGCCTTCTCTTCCCAGATCCAGTGTAAGTATCAAACAGAGGCATCCTTAGCAGAGGAACATCATTTACCAGAATCAAATGCATCTGGACTTGAACATTTTCCAGCCACGTCTGACCCTGGAAGAAATTAGAGAAATGAAAGTTCTTGGATGAAATAACCTTCATAGAGGAACCCAGTTTACCTGCATGACTGTCATGCAGCAGGATGGTGTTGCCTACCCAGGCCACATTGACTAGAAGAATGCTAAATGTGGTGAGCTGCAGCAAACTTTAGACTGAAATATCTGGTCTCTTGTGGAAATTTTGGGATGATGTTGATAAAACACTGTAGTGCATTCAGTTAGATTAATGACATGTAAGTGCTTGCAGGTGATGGGTAAGTGTAGGGTTGTTATCTGATAAGAAATCATTCTCTGTACTAGTTAGAAATATACACTAATGCATCTAGTCTCAAAATAGTGTCTGGTATTTCAACTTTACAGCCGTTTTTTATTTCTCTGAGCGTATTTGCTCATCTTCACAGAGTTAAAGTAAGATAATATTTCTATGTTTCACTGTTACTGAATTTTTCTCTTTTTTTAACTGTTTGACTCTATTTAGTAAAATTAGAACACACCACATTGCATCACCACTACACTCTCAAACGCTTGTTAAGCAATAGGAACTTATAAGCTTGAAATGTTCAACACAATATAAATAAGTCCATGTAGTCTTAAGTGTAATTTATTTTCTTAGACTGGGAAGAGTGCAACCTCGTCTGTTAAAGCAGTGGTAATACTCAAACAAATTAGTACTTACAAGTTGGGACTGATTTTATAAAAGGAAAACAAAATTTAAAAAAGCAAAAGCAGATAATTTCATGTCAAAAAGTAAAGAGGAAGACATATGAGTTGCTGCTACCTCCTCTAGGAGGTGTAGCTTTTTTAATTAATAAAATGCTCGCCTGGCTAGTGCAGAAATAACGTAATAAAGAAGGGAGGTGGCTAGTTTTAGAAATAAACACAGGATCATGAAGGTGATGTTACGGAATTATTTTGGCCTCAATATTGACAATGCTTCAGTGTTATGAAACTTCACATCTGTGGTGCACTCACTTAGGAAACCGTCACACTTGTCACATTCCTAATAAATACACAAACACCCACAGACATTTGACGACCTTTATTGTGATAAATTGCTTAATAACATAACTTTATTGAACATAAACGACAAACATAAGGGCAGCATTCCCACTCACCCCTTGAATACAGTTAGCTAAGGAACAACAAAACTGTTATCAAACATCAATCAAATCATCATACAGTCAGCGTCCCCGCTCACCCATATATACAATAGACAAAGACAAGGCAGCTTACCCACTCACCTTGGGTAAAGAACAAAGGCAGCATCCCTGCTCACCTTAATTCCTCACAAATACCAATGTTCATCCACGTTCCTGTAGAGGGGGAACAGAAGAGGGTCAGGCCTGACCCTCTTCTCTGCCCACCAGCCCTTAAAGGGCTGTTCCCCCTCAAACAATACCTTTCCCACAATATCCTCCACCATCAAACTCAAATTAAGGTTAAATAAATCCAAACTGAAATCATTGAAGTGAACACCATCTGGCTTATACCACACTAGATCCTTACTGTCAAACTCTACATGCCGGATCGTATGTACACCATTTTCTCCCAAATATTTTGCCAACTTAAAATGAACATATCTGTGAGCCTTCTCCATGGCAGCAAAACTCTGTGCCCCTTTCCATACCAACCGAGGAATAATCTCAGACCAGATAACCACCATCCCCAGGTACATCCTCCGCAATGCTGAAATGTCCTCACGAACTTGACAAACCAACTGCCTCTTCAGTACCCTGCCTAAATCATTGCCACCTGAATGAACCACTAACACCTGAGACAACCCCCACTTAACCTGCAACCCATTCAATTCTTGCAATATTTGACTCCACCTTAGCCCTCTAACAGCATGCCAAGTAATTTTTAAGCCAAAATGATCCAAACACAGATTTATGCCATTGGGTCTTACCTCTGCATACCTAGCAGCCAAGAATATGAAGGAATGGCCCAAAATGATGATCCATCTCAGATCTAAGAGAAGAGAGAAGAAAAAAAAAGAAAAAAAAATTAAAAAACAAAGGCTATACAAACTATTCAGCATAATTCAAAAAGGAATTGGATGTCCACCGACCCACCCGTTGATTACTTCCACTGACCTGCCTTCCTTAGCCAGATCAGATGCCCTACCCATCTGAAAGGAATGTGAAGAAAACTTATCCCCTTACAAACCCATACTCCAAAGCACCCTTCTCATAACCACATTCAGTTGTGCGCCTGTCAATGCTTTACCACTCACTGCTGAAAAAAACAACCCTTGAATTTTACCCTTCCATACCCCACACAACTTTCTTCCTCAAACTACTGGACATCTCCAAGCTACCCCCACCTCCTCCAAAACAATGGATGGCTCAAGCCCCTCCTGATCTGTCTTCAAAGAAAGCAATCTAATATGCACTGCCCTAGGTAATATCAATACATCCTCCTGTACCAATGAACCCAATAACTCAGACACACCAAGCACACCGCAATACATCCAAACACGAACTGTACACCACAACACATACTCATCCAAACAACCAAAGACTTTACTCAAACCCTTTAACAACATTCTTAAAATACTTTATGTAACTGGCTATCTCCTATTCGTGCTGCTCCCTTCAACTCTAGCCCATCCTTTTAACACCCTACTCACCACCCATGACCTAGTGAAATCCTCTAATTCAACCAACCTAGTATACACAGCAATGGCTGCTAAGACCATACTCACCATTCACACTGCCCTTCCCTGCCCCTTCAACATGGCTAGATAACGTAATAGTAAATTCTCAGACCACACGGAGTCCTCATCAGATAACTGATGCAAATATTTGTCAAATTCAAGCAATACCCTACCATAGGCTCATCTTGTAAATGCCGCCCATGATTGTTGCACCAACCTGCCAATCAATATTGCTCAATCTGCCAAACTTTGGGTGGGACAACTGACAGATGCAAAGCTGCTTCTGTAGCCACCTGATAAAACCTGCAGAACTGAAAACGAGACAGACTATCAGCTACCTCATTTGAAACCCCCGGTACATGCAACCCTGTAAAAGAAAAGTTAATCAGCAAGCTATGCAACACCAATTTCCTAAGAATAAATAAGAAGCAAAGTGCTTTAGCCATTTTTATCTGTAGCACTCTCGCCACCACAGAATTATCTGAATGAAATACCACACCCCGCCCCTTCAAATGATCCTGCCATACCACTGAAACCTCCCAGATTGGCATCAACTCCAAAAAGACAACATCCCGTTTCAACTTCTCTGACCAATTCTCCATCCATGGAACAGCAAACAATTGACTCACAAAGTAAGCACCCATTCTGGACCCCCCAGCTGCATCAGTAAACAACTGCAGTTCTACTTGTGTAATCCAGTCCAGCTGCCAAAATGAAATCCCATTAAACTGTTGTAGAAATTCCATCCACAAATCTAAATCCTCTCGTGCCAACTTACTGACCCGTACTCTGTGGTGCTTACTCTTATGTCCATTCAACAAAAAGGCCACAGACTGACAAAACGTCCACCCATTATGCACTGCCCTGCAAGCAAAGTTCAACAAACCCAACAATTCCATAACATCCTTCTCCCGAACCCTAGGTCTAGACTTCACCCAAATGATCTGGTCCCATAGCATAACCATCTTACCTGGAGGCAAAGAAAACAAACCCTGCTCTGCATTTACCATCAACTCCAAAAATTTCAAGGCCCTCACTGGGCCCTCCAAGTTATGCTTAGCCAAAGGTACCCCCAAGGCCTCACACATCTCCACAAACTCCTGCATACCTACCTGCGCCCCTTGCTTACCTTCCCCACCAGTAAAAAACATCTAAATAGTGTACGGCTTGCTGATCCTCCACCATCTCTTACCATATCCAGTGCAATGCTGAGCTAAACTTCTCAAAAGTAGAACATGCCACCGCACATCCCATAGGCATGGCAGTGTTAAAATAAAAGTTGTCCCCTACCATCATGCCTAATAACGGCCAATCCTCCTCCCTCACAGGTAACAAATGGAAAGCTGACTCAATATCTACGTTAACTAGCCAAGGGTCCTTGAAACTCCTAATGACCCGAACTGCATCATCCAAAGATGAATATGTTATTCTAGTCTCTTCACTGGGAATGAAATCATTCACAGACTCACATGCAGGGTACAATAAATGATTAATTAAGCAGAATTTACCCTGATTTTTCTTTGGAACCAAACCTAACGGAGACACCTTAAAGTTAGGGAAAGGAGAGTAACATAAAGGACCTAACACCCTCTCAACCTGACACTCTTTGTCAATCAACTCTTGCAAAATTACCTCCCTGCCCTTGACAGACCTCAAATTTCTCCCCACCCTCCTGCCCCCCCACTAATGCAAACTTAATTGAAAACCCTTTGAAAAAACCTTCTATCAACTCCGCCGCTACCACCGGCAGTGTATAATGCGTCAATAAGTCCTTCAATACCTTCACCTTAATAGGTGAATGGTTCCCCAAAACTCCCTCTACCTCCCCAAAAGGTCCCCCCCCCTTTGGCCCTAAAAATTAGCCTGACCACACCCACCTAACAGTGCTGAACAGGAACTATTACAACCTCTTACACCCCCAAAATGCAGTGCCTGACCCCCACCTCCCCCACATTGTGTAAATGCATGTGCCCCCATACACTTCAAGCAAATATGAGCAAATCTACAACCCACCCAGGAACAGCTACCACCATTAAAAGTCCAACATATCCTTGCACTTCCCTCAGATGGCTGAGATAATCTGCTACCCCCTCCACTGTTATCCATCATGATGGACAGCCAAATCTCCAGATGTCTGACCTCCCAATGCATAGACTTATCTACTGCTTTACGCCAGTGAAATTTTTGGTCATACCATAACCGGGCTTCAACCTCTGCGCTTCCCTAATAGTAAAAAAAATAAGCCAAAAGAGGAAGAACCATTGTAGTGTCCCTTTCCAAACACACTGCCATATAGTAAATGAAACCTAGGACCCAATTATCCCATGTCTTAACCCGAAACCTCCCTACCCTTTTGTGACCTATTACAGCCAGTGCAGCCAAGAGGTCCTTTCCATTAGCTGTCTCCACTTTCGTCAAACACTGAACCCCATCTGCATCAATCAATTTAAAAATATCGACAAACTCCCCTTTCCAAATCTTCTCCTTTACTAACAGAGATATGTGCGGGGTCAATAAAATGGGAGCCTCTTCCTGTCGCAGGGCCTGTGATGTCAACCAGTCACCTGGTCTGTAAACCAAAATCAGACTCTACCTCATGGACATCCTGCCCTAACTTCTGATCTAACAGGGACAGAGTATCCTCAAAAACTCCTCCACACTCAGCTAAAGCCTCAAAACCGCTACCGAGTAGCCCTCTATGGACACCCTCACTGCCCCCTACCTCATCCCCCCACTTGCTCCAGTCTCCTCACCCCCACCAAGCTTGTTGAATTATTTCCAGCTGCTGATACAGCCTCTGTAGCCTTCTCTGCTGATGCTGTCTGCTAGGCTTTCTTCACCCTGGATGCCCGGGTTGTAGTCATCTGCCACTTCTTACACATGGTCACACTCTGCGTGCTAGGTGTTGGTACCTCAGCAGGAATGGCATTCAACAAATCTTCAGCCGGTGCTACAATACTGGCCCATCTCTGTCTTAAAGCCTCCACCATAATCACCTTGGTACAATAAAATTAATCTCAATAACTACCTATTCTGCCACAAACCCATTCGCACTCCAGCCACACACACAGTAGTCACCATCACCCTAGGTCCCCTTGAAATCCCAGAGGGAAAAAAAACTTCTTGCTTCATATCATGCCTTTGTCTTAATTTTTTTTTTAAATGTATATATTAACCTATTAACCTATATATATATATATATATATATATATATATATATATACATACATACACTCAACCCTATACAGAAAACCTAAAAAAAAAAAAAAACGCACTACTGCGCATGTGCGGAAAGCCGCACAGCTCGACAAGCCCGGGAAAGCAGAGCATCTCTGCTCTGCCTCCCAGCACTAAACCACCAGGAAACCATATAAGAACAAAAACCAGACTCTGCCAACACCACACACCACCACAGAACCACACTAGATCCCCTGGGATAAAATTCAAACAGCCATCCCACACAACAAACACGAGACCACCAGGGAAGCAAACGACCAAACAGACATCCCACACAAGCACCATACACCAGCATTAGACCACCGGGGAATGACCAACATCCATACAACCCTCTCACTCTATCCCCACTCACACCGCACAAACACACTAGACCACCACGGAATCAACACGGCCATTTTACTTAACACCGCACGCCAACACTAGACCCCAGAGACGAAAGGCTAGAGGGTTACTGCTTGCAGAGCAGCACTAATCTATTTATTATTTATTTATTTTTACTTATTATTCATTTTATTTATTTATTTATTTATTTATTTTTTATTATAAAGTGAATCCTTAAATACCCAACAAAGCTATACTAACCGGACCACTTATAACTACCCAGGGCCTACCTTACTCACAACCTCAGGTCGTCTGGGATGTGATCCTGCTTCACAACAAGACCACACCAAAATGTGCTTATTCACTCTGGATTTCCTTTCAAAAATCCTTCAAGCCACACCTCTGCACTACCTCACTTCCCTTCAAATCCCAGCTCACTTAACCCTTTCCTAACCCTTATCAGCACCCAAATAACCTAACACAGCTACCACCCAACACCCCCACAATCCCACATTAAACAGTCCCGTGACAAATTCGCCTGTACCAAACTTCACTTTTGTTTTGATTGGTTGTGACTTTAATGAGGTTATGTATAAAAATCTGGATGGTTATTCAGAAGGGGAATAATAGGCTTCCTAAAGTAGCAAGAGAACTCCAGCAAATGAAGGAAACTCCTAAAGTTGTAGATGTGTGGTGGCTTTTTAATTCCACAGAAAGAGTATGCATTATGTGAACCTCAAGCCAGCCACTTAACATGTGATTCAAGAGCAGGGAGGTAGGCCAGATAGATGGGACAAATATCGGACTTTGGCTAAATTGGACTAAATTCTAGTTTTTATCATACTGATAGTAAGTCTGAACCAGATGGTTTTAAAAAATGGCACGGAGCTCCATTGCTCTTACAGGATAACCATTTCCTGCTTAGGCTAGGAATGTGAACTCATGAATTTTGTCCAGGTGTATAGGAGGGCCGAAATTAAATCAGAAGAAAAGTAAGGTTCCTTTAAAACAAAGCTTAGTCAGGAGATTGCTAAACTTTCCTGGTTTAAGAAAACGGAGTGGCAAAAGCATTTCTCTGAATTGAAAATGAAACTTTAATGCAATGAAAAGGAACTTAACTTGGCAGATTCTTATAAAAGTGTGCTTAGTAGGGTGGTTAAGCAGTTCAACAAACAATATTCTGACACAATACAAAAGGAACTAAACATTACACGGGAAAGTATGATGTTTTATTGCGCTAAAGGGCTGTCCTGCAAAAGCTGCTAGGAAATAGATGCATGGAACAACAAAAAGAGGTAACTATCTATGTCTTGTAAAATGAATAGGGGGCATTATTAACTGACCCATAGGCAAGCAGTAGAATGTTAAGTGTTAGCTATGCTTATGTGCCAAAAAGGGGACCTACAAAGAAATTAGAGAGATTAGACATTTTATACTGCAATATCCTTTACCACATTTTAATCCACAACGCCAAGCCCATCCTGAGAGAAGAGATAAAAACAGCTACTGGTGAAATGCCTGCACGTAAATCCCCTGTATGGATACTTACACTACATACTTTTATAAGAAGCTCAAGAGTGAACTGTTGGAGAGACTCCTAAGTCTATCTAGAACATGCTTAAACTTAGCTAAGTTCCCTCTGGAGATGACAAGAGCTACAAGTTGTTGTTTCCCAATCTGAAAAAGGACCCACTTGATCCCAGCAGTTACAGAATAATCTCACTCCTCCAAATTGACCTGATAATTTACACTAAGATTTTGCAAAGTAATGCCAGACCTAGTGTGACCCAGTCATTTAGGTTTTGTAAAGGGCAAACAGGGAACAGCTGGCCTAGTTACACTTCTACTACTAATACAAAAATGCATGAAGGAAATCCTTTGACAGCTGCTGTGATAATACTTGATTTCAACAAGGCATTTGTCTCAGTCAAACTGAATTTCATTTGGACTTCCATGGAAAGTTTAGGATTCCTTGCAGAGTTTATTTGTGTGTGTCAGATGGTATATCAGGTCTTTATAGCTCACATTATTAGGTGCAGTAGAACTCCAGTCCAGGACTCAGCATAAATGTCCACTGTGACTTACTTGTTTTTGTGTCAGTTGTTATTGATAATGTAGTTTAGCAGAGGCACTACAATAAGGGAATACCATTGCAGGATATTCCACAGCTTCTCTCAGTGTGGTTTGTGGATGACTGTATCCTTTGGCTTAGTAACCAACTACAGTACACTTAGCGCCTCATTCTGACTTTAGAAGAATTAGAACAATACTCCAAATTGCATTTAAATAAGTATAAATCAGTTATAGTTCTACTAAACACAAAAACCTGGCAACTCCTTCATGGATTTTTCTCATCCTCCCTCTATCACTGACTGCAAGTTGTTCATTTCTAGGAATCCAAAATGGGCATCAGTCTTGGAAAGTTAGTAGAAAATAATGCTGCTTTTCTCTTATCTAGCATATATGGAACAAAATAATCCATTTTAAGACATCAAGGGGTTATAGGCAATTAAAATGCTTTTACTACTCCAAATGATACACGTTTTAAGGCATATACCCAGTGTTACTTTTCAAAAACAATTCCCAAATGTCAGAAGTTGATTGGTAGCTATCACTGGCTGGGGAAGCTACCCAGTATATGAAGATTGCAGATAAATTGACAAAATGTAAGATTCAGGCTGCCTAATCTGTTTGTCTCTGTCACTGCAATCATTGGCTGGTTCACCAAAAGAGCAAGAAACAACCATCACTAGTTTGGGTTCTGCCTGAAATATTACTTTGTAACACGACCTCTTAAAGAAAGATCAGTACACCATCTTATTAGACTTAGGATTCCCAAGGCAAGGAAGATTGATATTTGGCAAAGCATATTCTCAAGGGTATAGACAATCCTCTAGGACTCAAAAATCTGTGGATATGGTAGTGTAGGGGAACTGCAAATAATAAGCCATTTAAATTAGGCATAGGCCAACTAGGCGGCCGCCTAGGGTGCCGCTGTAGTAGGGGCACTTTTCAAATATTTATTTGGTGTAGGTAGACTAGGATGGGGGCACCAGATGGTGTGGTGGGGGGCACCGTGGAGCCCTTTTGCCTAGGGCACCAGTTGACCTAAGGCCGCCCCCTGTACTCACTCCAATGACTGCAGGCTGGTTTCAACTTTACTCACCATCTCCATTATGACATACAAGATCTTCCTGTTCTATAGTAGAGTTAGAAAGTAATTATACAGAGGCCCAAGTCAGTTAGTATTAATAGTTTCAGTTTTTTTTCATTAGTCAGATACATAGGATATACCAAGAACATATACCTTCACAGGTGGTCAGACTGTCTTAACCATAAACTGTTTTAGCCGATGGCACTTGAGCTAGTGGAAACAATTATGGTAAGGCTAAATGCAAAATGATAATCATGTGTAGAACAAGAACTATCTGTTGCTAATTGAAACAAATGCCTGGTGACCTTAAAAGATCCAGATCTACCCAACATAGCTAGCTGTACCATGGCTAAAATGTATGCATGTAGCAAAAAAAATCCATCAGGTTATAGTACTGTTCGGGAAGAATTACATGTTGCATGTTGGAAGTGCTCAGTGACAGGGTGCACCAATTCCCATTTATGGGATGTGGTTATGCCTGGCAATGATGATTAACTGGGAAAATCTCATTATTAGTATCCAAACAAAAGTAATTAGTACTCCGTAATAATCTCTCCACATTTTTGCCAGCTAGCCATTAAATCTAATAAGCAATACAGTAATATTATAGTTGTGTGCTAGATTCATCATGTAATTTCAAGTTTTTTGACAGTTATTTTTAAAAGTTGGAAAATATTTCCACAGACTGGATTAGGAGTTTTCAGACAACAGAGGATAAACTCAAAACTGGAGAAAAATAATCATCTTGACATGCAGCAATGGACAGAAACGTGGTGTATCCTTCTGTTTCAGTTGATGCAATTATCAAAACATAATTCAGTGGTATACAATTTTATTGTGAATAGGTGATGTGATTTATCATGCTGTAGCTTTCTTTTTCTTTCTCCAGTATTATCGCCCACTGCATGGTTTGCACTGTTTAAATATCCACTCTTGTTCCTTCTTTCTCTTTCTTATTATGGAAATGTGTATTATGAAAGTATTGTACTATTGTGCATATCTTTTAAAATTGTGCTAAATATGATATGATATGACATTTTTTTATTAAATGTCCGAAACAAAGTCATAGGTTGTTAAAAATATATGGCCAAAATAAAATATTCCAACTTGGTTTACAGAAATGTATGCTACTCCAGTAAAGACGGACTAAATATTTGTTTAACTTGATTATAACAACAATGTCAGCCATTTTCATCCACAGGCAGCACCCCCTACAAAATTACTGTAGCCACATTGCTGACTTTGTACTTGTATGTCTAGCTATGGTAAAAACTATACTGGCCTCAGTGATGTATTTCAAGTTTGTTTCACTAAAGTGCATAGTAGATACTGTAAAACTCTCTTACATCATGCAGATGTACCCTATTCCTGCAAAGCCAAAATAATGACTGCTTAAACTAATCAACTTACAAAAAGGTAAATCACGTTCATCCGCAGACATTCCCTTTACTTAGCAAGTACAGTTTATCTGTATATAACCCAGGTGTCTGTGATTAAAAAGGACCACAGTAATTTATTTCAATTTTGTATCCCAAACGCATCAGTCACAAAAGAGTACTCTAGCTTATTTCACTTAAAAAATGTTAGCCCATCAAAGGCATAATAATGAGCAAATTACATAAAGGCCACGTTTTCCAGCCACAGACAGGCCCCATATCCAGCAACTATACATTCTAAGATGCCCGATTATAATAAAATAAAGTAGAAAAATAATGTTGATAGCCAGCCACAGTAAAATACTGCAACATTAACCATGCAAAGCCATCCACTGCCCATAATATCTGGTCACATGACAAGTATTCAAAAGAAAAAAAAAACTTACCTCACCACATCACCAGTTATGGACTGCTGCTGTTACTTCCACTATAGCCATTGTTTAATATTTTTGGACATTCTACAGTTACCATCCCACCCATGATCTAGTCAGTGAATCAGAGAGTCTTTCAGACTGTTTGCTTCATTATCTAGATTGTGGAAGTGAGCAAGAAAAAAGTCTCAAAATTAAGGACTTTGGTCAGGTCAGATGTATACCATCTTCCCCACAGGCATGGGCCATTTATTTATTTATTTTTTCTTTAAAGTAATCAAATTCTTATGCCATATTTCTTTACTTTAAATATATAAAAATTGTTAAAACATACAAACCCTCAATGGTCACCTAGTTCACCTTTGTTAGTTGATCTGTCTATGGTGACAAAAGACACATTTTAAAATGTGCTTATTTTCTTCAGTTCAGCTAGAGATTTTTTTTCTTTATTGTGTAAATGGTGCTAAATTACAAACATTGCTTGTCTATGTGCCCATTTGTTTATTAATTTGTTTGTTAACTAAGTAGGTGGGCTACTCCAGTAGATTGTTTTATGATATGATCTTTTCTCATGGCACGCAGACCAAAAACAAATTTTATATGTATATATACATATGTGTATGCGGTTTTATATATATATATATATATATATATATATATATATATATGTACATATGTATGTGTATACATATATATATATATATATATATATTATATATATAAATATATATCTATATGTATGTATATATATATATACATATATATATTATATATACATATGTATGTGTATGTATATATATATATATATATATATATATATATATATATATAGGTCTACTTCTAAATTTCGAAGTTTCAAAACTTGCAATTTTTTTATGTTCGAGACCATAAAATCGAAGTTTTAAAACTTTTAACCATTTAAATGGAGATCAATGTACAGAGAATTCACCATTATTGTGATAGTTTCATTTATATACTTCTGCTAAAATGGCATAGTCCTTAACAAGTCTTTATTCTTTTAGGAGAATATTCCAAGAGGCCAGAGCCATCACTTCCAAACACGTTTTCATCCCAAACTATATTGAGTGTATTTAGTTGTGTGGTATAGTGGGTTGAAGCCCTGAATATGACCTGGATTTCCTAGGTTTGGTTAAGAGAGAAGACATTGGAAACGCCAACCAGAGAAAGAAAGTGTGACTGGTCAAAATCAGTTTGCCTATCACAGGTGAGTGTAGGCAGTTCAGTCTGCTGTGACACCGATGCCTGCGGTAAAGTTATGTGCTTGGTTTTCTAAGCTACAGCAAGTAGTAGCCTCCCAGCAGGGATGTACATGAGCATATCCTCCCAGCAGGGATGCACATGAGCATATCCTCCCAGCAGGGATGTACATGAGCATAGCATATCCACCTAGCAGGGATGTACATGAGCATATCCACCCAGCAGGGATGCACATGAGTGTATCCTCCCAGTAGGGATGTACATGAATGTATCCACCCAGGAAGGATGTACATGAGCATATTCTCTCAGCAGGCATGCACATGAGCATGTCCTTCCAGCAGGTATGTGCATAAGCATGCCCTCCCGGTAGGGATGCACATGAGCATGTCCTCCCAGCAGGGATGCACATGAATATATCCTCCCAGCAGGGGTGCACATGAGAGTATCCTCCCAGCAGGGATGTACATGAGTGTATCCTCGCATCAGGGATGTACATGAGTGTATCCTCTCAGCAGGGATGTACATGAGTGTATCCTCACTGCATGGATGTACATGAGTGTATCCTCACAGCATGGATGTACATGAGTGTATCCTCGCAGCAGGGATGTATGTGAGTGTATCCTCCCAGCAGGGATGTACATGGGCATATCCTCCCAGCAAGGATGTGCATGAGCATACCTTCCCAGCAGGGATGTACATGAGCATACCTTCCCAGCAGGGATGTACATGAGCATACCCTCCCAGCAGGGATATATGTGAACGTATCCTCCCAGCAGGGATATACGTGAATGTATCCTCCCAGCAGGGATGTATGTGAATGTATCCTCCCAGCAGGGATGTACGTGAATGTATCCTCCCAGCAGGGATGTACATGAACATTTCCATGCAGAAGGGATGTACGTGTTCATATCACTTCCAGCATGGATTGTTGCACATGAGCATCTCCTCCCAGCAGGAATGCACATGAGCATCTCCTCCCAGCAGGAATGCACATGAGCATCTCCTCCCAGCAGGGATGCACATGAGGGCCTCCTCCCAGCAGGGATGCACTTGAGGGTCTCCTCCCAGCAGGAATGCACATGAGCATCTCCTCCCAGCAGGGATGCACAGGAGCATCTCCTCCCAGCAGGGCTACACATGAGCGTCTCCTGCCAGCAGGCATGCACATGAGCATGGCCTCCCAGCAGGGATGTAAATGAGCATGTCCTCCCAGAAGGGATGTACATGAATATATCCTCCCAGCAAGGATGCATATCAGAGTATCCTCCCAGCAGGGATGTTACATGAGTGTATCCTCACAGCAGGGATGTACGTGAGTGTATCCTCACAGCAGGGATGTATGTGAGCATATCCTCCCAGCAGGGATGTCCCACCTCAACACAACACCAACACCAGAACACACATCTCACCACCACAGTGTGCCCCATCAACACAAGCCCTTAAGACAAACCACTTTGCCCAATGTACTAATCATAGGAGACTCAATTGTGAGGCACACTGATGTCCCACTCACTAGGTTGAACAAGGAGAAGGTGACAGTCAGTTGTCTATCAGGTGCCAGGATCTGCCACATAACACATGCACTCAGGTCACTCCACAGCAAGTACAAATATAACTCTGTCATTGCCGCTGTGGGTTTGAATGACCTGAGATGTACCTCCCTGGACTACATGAAAAGATGGAACTCTCGGATTATGTGGCCCAGGCAGGTATGACCCTAGCAGTGAGCAGTATTCTACTGCCACCGAGAATGATAACACAGTATGAGCAGAAAATGATTGACTTCAACAATTGGCTAAGTTTCTGGTGTCATTCTAAGGGGATCCAGTATCTGAATGCATGGGACGACAAAATCGACCGACCTTGATGCTTTTCCAGAGATGGCATACATCTGTCACCCCTGGGATTCTAGGTACTAGCTAAAGCTCTTGCCACCCCTATAGTGCCTTTTTTAGGCAGTGATCCAAAGACCAAAATTCCACTGTAACAGCTCCAAACAATGCAATCTAAAGGTCATGCTGCTCAATGCTAGAAGTTTAAATCTCAAGATGTACTCGCTTGAAGCTAACTTCAACATGGAGAATGTCGACATCTGTGCTGTAACAGAGACCTGGTTTAAAGAGGCAGAAAGCACCCCTGCTCTCCCATGCTACAACTAATTCCATACCTTTTGGCCCCAGAATACGGCCAGTAGCTCCAAAGGCAGTGGTGTCTCCATATTTTTAAAGGATATGCACAACTCCAGACTGGTAGCCCAGCACAATGCATCTGAGATAATTCAGGTGCAAATAACACTGGGTAAGATGACAATATAAGTTATAGCCTGCTATAGAACCCCAAACATGTCCCTAGACTCTCACTCCAAATTCCTAAACACCCTGGAATCTATCAAGGTTCAACCCAATACTCTCATACTAGGTGACTTCGACAACCCTTCCATCAACTGGGAAAAACTATTCAAGTACTAATGTATAGGCCCAACACTTTCTGGAATTTATCATTTCCAATGCCCTGGAACAGCTCACTCTGACCCCCACTAGAGGAAGCAACATCCTTGACCTGGTTATCACCAACATGGGAGACCATTGTTCCACACCTATAGTCAATTCCTCCCTGGTTAAATCTGACCACAAACTGATCACCATGGAAAGCTCCATTTCACCTACACCCCCCGCTAAGGTGACCATCCTGAAAAACTTCTCTAAAGTCGACCTTGGGCATCTAACAATAGAAGTGGCTAACTTCTCAGCACCCATGCCAATGGAAAATAGCTGCATGATTGCCAAATCATACACCAGTGCACTGTCCGAGCATGTACACAAATGCATGGATCTTGTCATACCAAATAGAACTAAGAACCTCTCCTCCAACAAAGGAAGCCAATCTGGTGGTCCCTAGCCATTAACAAACTCTATAACAGAAGGAAGAAACTGTTGCAGAAAAAAATTAAGTCATAAGACTAGAAAACCTCCCTTATCAGTCTCAACAAAAAGCTGAGATCCTTATGAAATCCTCTAAAGCAAGCTTTGAAGGCAAAATTGTGGCTGACACCAAAACAACCACAAAACCTTCTATAGCTATATCAAAAACCTCACAGCAATACCCAGATTTGCTCTGAGTTATTGCACAATGGCACCTCCTATACTGAACCAACAGATATAGCCAACATACTGGCTGACAGATTCATTGCCAACTTTACCCCTCCCCCAAGTGCCCTATCACAATACCAGAAGAAAGCCTGGTACCCATCATTTCTACGGCACAGGTAAAAGCTGCATTGTCCAAAGTCAAGAATACAGCATCCATGGGACTGGATAATAACCCTGGCTGTGTACTACATGAGCTACAAAATGAACTGGCACCACACCTGTGTGCCCTGTTCAATCACAGCCTTACCTCAGGCTATCTCCCTAATGAATGGTGCACTGCTACAGTAATCCCACTCCATAAAGAGGGAGCAACTACAGACCCTGAGAACTATCGCCCCATTAGTCTGATGAGTCTGGTATGCAAAGCTATGGAGCGCATCATCGTGGACCTGCCTAACAAAGATATAGGCAATCTTCAAACTCTTGACCCTACACAGTATGGCTTTGTCAAGGGGATATCCTGCCTGCTGAACCTGGTTGACTTCTTCGAGGCAGTCACCAAGGCTGTGGATAAGGGTAAGGCAGTGCATGCAGCCTACCTCGACCTGGCCAAGGCCTTTGATACCATTCCCTACTCAGGTATCATTGATAAACTCACCAAACTACGCATCGATCCTTACATCATTAGGTGGGTTGCAAACTGGCTCAGAGACAGGGACACACAGAGTGAAAGATGCGGATTCCAAGTCTGACTGTTGAGCAGTCATAAGTGGAGTCCCACAGGGCTCAGTCCTGGGCCCTCTCCTGTTTGGCATCTACTTCTCAGAAGTCCAGGCCAACACAGAAGGACTTTGGCTGACCAAGTTCACTGATGACTGCAAGCTTGGAGTCATTATCAACTCCCCAAGTGATGCAAACATCCTACAAAAGGATCTCTCTGAGACCAATGAATGGTGTCAGAACCATGGCCTGAAGCGTAACACCAAAAAATGCTTTATCATCCCCTTTGGAAAAAACTCAGTTTCCATGAATTACCATGTTGATGGGAGACCACTGAACACTGAAGAGGCCATAAGAGATCTGGGCACCCAGGTCGACAGCCACCTCACCTTCGACCACCACATTGCCACTTTGGTCAGAAAGTCCTTTTATGTGGCACATCTTATAACCAAAGGTTTTCCATCCAGGGAGAAAGAGGTCATCATCCCTGTCTACTCATCCCTCATTAGATCAATCATCGAATATAACGTTCCATTTGGCATGTACCTGAACAGACACCAACAGCAGCTAGAGATGCCACAAAAGTACCTCACAAAAAGGATCATAGGCCTTAAACACATGTCCTACATGGACAGACTCAAGAAACTTCAGCTGTTCTCAGTCTCTTATCTTCTACTTAGAGATGAGCTCTGCTTCATTTACAAAGCCATGTCCAACCCAGCCCTACTTGAAATGCTACACCTAAAGAAATCTCACATGCTCCAGAGATCACAACCTCATTATCACAATTAACAGAACATGCTGGAGGGACAGATTCATCTCCCAAAGACTGCCGATACTCTGGAATAAGCTTCCCATTCATGCCAAGCAGAGCACCTCGCTGGCCCTCTTCAAGAGAAATCTTGCCAAATGGATGGGTAACAGAAAGTTCACTCCAGGGATCATTACAGTTGCCCTATTGCATAGGGGCACTGTGAACTAACATCTGGTGGCACGGTGCCTGTGCAATTTTCTTGGGCTAGGCTTGTAAAGGCTCCAAGACCATTAGCCTAGTACACACCTATGAACCTATGTGCGTACTCTCCCAGCATGGATGTACATGAGCGTACCCTCCCAGCAGGGATGTACGTGGGAGTAGCCTCCCAGCAGGGATACAAGTGAATGAATCCTCCCAGCAGGGATGTACATGAGTGTATCCTTGCAGCAGGGATATACATGAACTTATCGTTCTAGCAGGGATGTACATGAGTGTCTCCTCTCAGCACGAATGTACATGAGAGTAGCCTCCCAGCAGGGATGCACATAAGCATATCCCCCCAGCAGGGATGTACGTGAACATGTCCATGCAGAAGGAATGTACACGAGCATATACCTTCCAGCAGGGATGGTTGCACACAAGCGTCTCATCCCAGCAGGGATGCACATGAGCGTCTCCTCCCAGCAGGAATGTACATGAGCATCTCCTCCCAGCAAGGATGTACATGAGTGTCTCCTCCCAGCAGGCATGTACATGAGCTTCTCCTCCCAGCAGGGATATAAATGAGCGTCTCCTCCCAGCAGGGATATACATGAGCATCTCCTCCCAGCAGGGATGTACATGCGCATCTCCTCCCAGCAGGGATGTACATGAGCTTAGAGTTCTCTGTTCAAGAAAAGTAAAACGAGCAAGTGTACATGTCAGTTGTTTGGGTCAGAGATCAGATCATTATCAGCAAAACTGCATTGATTGGACTTGACTGATGGTCTCCCACAATTGTTTTCCACAAGGGGGAATTAATGTGCTGATCAGTCACAGGAGGCTGATGGATGGCAGGCATGGAAAGTAAAATGCATTAGAAAAACCAGGATTAAGGGTACTATCAGGTCAGTGCGATTCCACAACCAATGGATTTTTATGCTGATCTACTTAGGGGGTGGGTGCAGTAGCTAGAACAGAGACGTCTGACTGTGAGATAAGTAAAAGTGATGCCCATGCCATTAGAGACATTCATTTTCCCTAGATGATAGAAAGATAGTGACCAAGGGGAGGACGTAGTCAAGACCCAGCATCAGAATATTAATACCTATGGCTTGGAAATCCTTCATGGAAATCAGTTTTGAAATCCTCTTCACAGATTTGATTTGATTGTTGATTTTACCAACTAATTAATAACAAATAATAAATTTGCTGGCGTTTCCAGATACCTGGGTATATTTCATAGGATACCTGGTCAGTAATAACACCTTGAGCAACAACTAATCCAGTCTTCTCATATTTTTGCAATTTTTGTGCTGTTTTTTTTTTTTTAACAACTGATCCAGTTATAGAGTAGGGGTATTTCATTTTGAAACTCTCACTGAAAGCCCTTTCTTAGTAGGAGTGTATTGAAAGAGAAGAATATAATGCACACATTGTGTGCAATTAAAGAAGGGTTTATACGTTGTCTTAGACGTGTACCCTTCACCTATGCCATTTGATGCAATAAGTTATTTTTATTGTGACTACAGACAAAGGAGCCTTGAACACCAGAGCAAAGGTCTGAAAAAAAAATAACATTTGTTGCATGTTGCTTCTTCTTGTATATATAAATGCTTTTTATTAACTTTGTCAGCATTACAAAGGAAATAAATCATTTGCCTTTGTGAAGGCATTCTGCAAGAGTATTGATTATTTTGTTTCTCTTCATTAAATAACAAATGCTAGAGGTTAAATGCTTCACAGAAGTAGCTGCAATGTTTATCCCACTCACTGTAACTACACTGCAGTACTCATTTATCTTGTTTTGTAAAAGTGGATGGTTAAATTATTCCATTCTTTCTGATTATGCTACAGTTCAGTTGCTGTCTTGCCATGCATTTATTTATTAATAATAGTTTCATCTGACTGCAGTTTTCTCATATGCCCTGTTTTGATGTAAAAATGTATCGGTGGTGCGCATACAGTGCAAATGAGGATCAGGACATTTTTACATTATTTTGAATAACTCTCTAGAAAGACTCCTCTAGTGTACTTTAGAACTAAAATATTTACTTTCATTAAATATTTCTTTGCTCAGCAAGTTGGAAATTGCTGAAGATATGCAGAAAAAATATCTGTCATATTTCAGATTTCCATGCATTATTTTATAAATTAAATTATGCAAAATTCATGTAGTAGCTGAGAATCGGCCAAATCCTACAAATGAAATCAGTTGTACGTATTTCTTATGTCCCCATGTTTAAAGCTATCAGGGACTGCATGTGCAGACTGAATAATTAAAATGAATATTCAATAGCAATAGCCTTCTCAGATGTTATATTGTGTGTTATGCATACATTTGTAGGTTGAGTCTGGCCAATAACAGAGGAATACGAGTATGCATTGTTAATAAACTGTTTCCTGTAGTCTGCTGTTTGATTCTTACAACCTCCATTTGCCTACTGTCTCACTATGTGCAAGTCACGTAACCAGGCAGCTCTTTGGGTAGTTGGACAAGATGCCTCAATTGTTTTCTTGAATGCCTGCCAGTAACTACCTAGGAATATGCTGAGCATGTTGATATTGCTGACATGCAAAGATGCATAATAAGCTAAGACATTATGCCTTTCCACACAAGCCAAATAGTATTAGCCATATAGTAATATGCTATGACTATTCTGTGGTAAATAATCATATGCATATTTGAGTAGGAATACCCTTTGATGTTTTCTAACCTTTCATTTATGGGCAATTTTCATTGTGTTATGACAAATTATTCAGCTTTTTTGTCAAGAAGCTGTGGTCATATACTAATTAAGTAGTCCTTTGCAGTGATGTACTTTGATTTTGCAATCTACTAGATTCAACTTGCACATCGAGGTTAAAGCATGGTCCTGCCTGTCTGTACTGCCACATTATTAGGGTGTTTATTGTATTATTACAGTGGTCATACACAACAGGTGTATTTATCTTGCTTAATGCACTATTTCTCAGTGTATAATGCATACTTTGCATGTTTTCATTGAATATAACGCATAAAGCGGCATTTTGCAGCCACAAATCAATCCTGACAATTTATATTAACTATTTAGTTTTAATTCTACATACCTGTAGTAAATGCCTCCATTTTCTTTTTTTCCCTCATATGGGCTTACTGTTGAAGGGGCTATTCTGCATGAGTCTGATCATCATTGTGGATCTGGGAAATAGTGTTAGTAGTTCACTGGATGACATCAAAGCCATAAGGTATTGCTGTAGAAAATGTATTTTCTTTAATGTATAGTGTAGTCATTGATCTCATCCACTTTACAACAACTTCTGCCCACTTTGAAACTATCCTCCAGCATTTATAGGATACCATCCAAAGGTTCATAGGTAGGTACTAGGCTATCGGCCCAAGGGCCTACGTAAGCCTAGCCAACAAGGTTCCCTGGCTTATGCCACCCAAGAAAGTTATTTTCCTGTGCCACTATCAAGTAGAGACACAGAAGTGATTCTTCTTAAAGAGTGCTAATGAAGAACTTTGCTTGACATAAATGGGTAGACTGTTCCAGAGTATGGAAGTCTCAGGGACAGGAATCTATCCCTCCAGCATGTCCTGTTTATTGTGGTGACAAGGTTTAGGTCCCTAGAGTGTGTAGCTTAGAGATATTGGGATTTCTTTAGGTGTAGCATGTCCAACAGCTTTGAGTTTGATGTAGCTTTATATGTTAGGCAGAGATCACCTTGGAGTAGGTGATATGCTACAGAGTAAAGCTGGAGTTTTTTGAGACGGTCAGTGTAGGGCATTTGTTTGAGGCCAGTAATCCTCTTTGTGAGGTACTTCTGTGGCCTTTCCAGCTGCTGCAGATGTCTTGTGAGGTACATTCCAAAAGGGGCGTTGTACTCTATAATGGGTCTAATGAATGTCGAGTAGATAGGGAATAATGATCTCTTTTTTCCTGGATGAGAACCCTTTTGTGATGAGGTGTGCCACATAGAAGGACTTCCTGACTACTGTGGCGAAGTGACTATCAAAGGAGAAACTACTGTCCACCTGGGTTCCAAGGTCTCTTATCACACATTCAGTGTTAGGTAGATTGCTGCCTATGTGGTAGATCATGGGTACAGTGTTTTTACCAAAGGGGATAACACTGCACTTTTTGGCATTGAGCTTGAGGCCATGGCTCTGACACCAGGCATCTGTCTCAGCGAGGCCCTTCTGTAGGATGTCCACATCATTTGGAGACTTGACTATGGCTTCTAGGTTGCAGTCATCTGCGAATTTCGCAGTCACAAAGGTCGGATCTTGATGACCAGAGGAGGATCATAGTCACACATTCCTAGTCAATTCAGGATAAGCAGATATGATTAGACTGGATGGAATTTAAGTTGGATGAGATCAAGTCTAGGGCCAGGTGAAACAACTTGAAGATTTTCTGAAAAGGCAGAAGGTATAAATCCAGTGTCATTTATTTGGAAAGAGCTGCAGCAGTTGTTGGGATTCAATGGCATGCCAGTGTTGAAAGACTGCTCTGAATTACTCAGATAGTCCATAATCCTAACTTGCTGAGACATTCTGCTAAAAAAAGCTTTGGACTTTATTGACTGACAAATGGTTTTAAGAAAGACTAGAGAGCTGGATGTTAATGTGTACCTGGCTGGACACCATGTCTGTTTTTCCTGATTATAGCAATGCTTTATTTTAAAAAAGGTAAACATTTGCACCACTGCATGGGAACTGTCATTCTCTGTGCAACTCAAGTACCCTGTGATGCTGATTCTTACAATGGGGCACTCTGGATATTATTTTTATTCAGCAGGGGAAGCTGGCAGCTTCTTTCTGTGGTCAAAGATTAATGGTAAAGAACCCAAAAACGTGAGACAGGCCAGTAGCTGTTTCCCCAAATAAATCCCCAGAGGAGAATAAAAAGGGAAAGAGCTTCAGGATTTTGGAAAAAAAAGTTTGTTGGCCAGAACATCCTTAAAAGGAATGGAAGTGGCTTCCTTGATGGACTTTCGGATAACACATCTTGTACTATCCCATTGGCATGTTTTACATCCGCAGCAATGTCTTACTTTCATAGTACCAATGCATTAACAGTTTAGTTGTGCTCAAAAGGTTCCAGGGAACAGGGAAATCTGGTCATACTCTGTCTGAAATTAAGAGTTCTGTACTATGTGGTAATTGTAATGTTTGCTCTTTTCTCATGAAGGCCAATGAATTTATGACTAGAAATATTCATAGATGCTTTAATATCAAGAAATTGGTTACCTGTGACATAGACAGGGTGATATATTTTTGTCATTATGCTCCTCTGGGGCTTCTATTGTCGGTCAGACTTCATGTTCCTAAGAATTCATACTGAGAAACACCCAAGTTACATTAGATGGAAAAAAAAAACAACCTAAACCATACACTATTCAGACATATTCTGGTGCATCAATTGTTTACGTTTACCTTTTTCAAGACAGGAAGGTGATGAAATAAATACCTGGATATTATGAAGTTAAACAACACATTAAACTATAAGGAATGTCTATAACAGAAACTTTATTCTTCTTAATAATTCATTTTGAAACAATGTCCATTATATTTTCCTAATATACAACATTGGTGCTCTTGATATAATTCCCATACCTTTTGCCTGCATTTATTTATGGGATTTCATTTTTTTGAAATGTGTGCTATTGTCCACTTGAAGGCAGCTGATTTATTTAATATGCATGCATTTATGATATAACGTATATCCTTTACTTTCTTTTAGAAACTGATACATTTAAAAAAATATCCTTTTCAGTGCTGTACTTTACTGAAGCCAATTTAAGCACATTTAGTAATAAAACAACTTGTCTGTATAATAAAAGTTACAGCTTACAGCTTTTACTGTACAAGGTTTCCTTTTCAATAAAGATACAGATGATGATTCTCCATTTATCTCGGAACTATGTTCCTACAAAATAACCAGCTACCAACATTTAGTTTTACAGTCTTTTTATGCAGTTTTTGGTACTGTTTTGATCCTGTTTATGAAAGCAATCTTTTGAAGTCAATACTTTGGTATTTGCCTGATGTCATGCAGTCTGCTGATAAGCTGATTTTTGTTCTGTTTCAAGATGAATTATGTAACAACCTTCAAGACTTAGGTAGTCATCCCTGTCTCCCATCCTCCTTGCACGTGTGCTAGTAATTACTTCAAGAATCAGGGAGTCATCCTTTCTGCAGGTCTCCTTGCAGCTGTGCTAGTCACAGAACAATTATTCCACACAGTATGGATGCCAAACATGCATACTAACTACTATAGTATTTTATTACTTTTTCTACTTATTTTCAGAAAAGACATTTTTAACCTTTTAATGTATTCTAACAATTCTCCCTTTTGGGCGGTGCAGCAGTGCAGTGGTTAACATTGTCACCTCACAGCAAGAGGTTCTCCGGTTCGATTCTCGGCTGGGGTACCTTCTGTGTGGAGTTTGCATGTTCTCCCTGTGTTCACGTGGGTTTCCTCCAGGTACTCCGGTTTCCTCCCACATTCCAAAGACATGCATCTGGAGCATTTCTCCCTGGGCATCCGCTGAAAACAGGCTCTGTGGAACCTAATCGGACTTTCCCGGTCAACAAATGATAAATAAATTAAAAAAAAATACATTTTAAAAACACAAAATAGTTTACATTGATATGTATTCTTTGGTTAGATCATAATGTTCATCATAATTTACAGAAAACACGTTAAGAAGCAAAACCTTTAGCTTCCTCTTGATACAACAGGTCAAAACACAATTCCACACACCCAGTACAATGATAACAAGCATTACTACCAGGATTGGGTGTATAATCCAGTCTAACAATGTTTTTCCTTTTGCAGACCATCCTGTAAAAATGTTCCACCAGTAATGGGCTGCGTCTGCTTCAGTTTTTTTCAGCTAACTTGATAAATCTTTTTTTACAATTACATAATTTAATTAATGACTTAGAATAGTCTTATTTACCTTTTACAACTGTTGAATTAACTGTTTACTTTCATTTATGACTATGTATCAATTCTAATGAAAATCCTACATTAATAATTGACAATGCTTGTGGATTTCATCACAAAGGCATTGCCACCTTGCTTTCTGGAATGAACACATATGTTTCATTAAGCAATGTCAGGTGAGTTATATTATTAAGCTAACCTACAAAAGGAAGTTGCTTAGTAAATGTTAAACTTTGATTTGTTACAATAAACACGAACTGTGCAGCTATTTCAGTAAACATTTCAAAACTGGAAGGTAAAATTGTTCATTTACAAAAATTTACAGAATGCTGAAATAAGCATGGTTCATAGACTGGTGAGTCCTGACCACATACCAGTCCATTAGCTGTATGAGCACAATGTTCAATTTTGTGAGTTTTATTGTAAAGCAATATAATTTCCCTCTAACTGGGGTACAAATACTGGTATGGATAGCATGGTGGCCCAAAACCCAGTGCTAAAACTACAACTTGACACATTCTAGTGTGAAAAGTTCAAAAGGAATGTGCGAGTTTTCCTGTACAGTATGTACTTGTGCAGACCGTTTGTTGCCCATACATCTCAAGCCAATTAGTACTTAGAATCCATTTTTCGAACATTGTTCTCCACACATATTCATTATTTGACATTAACTTCATTTTCACAGATTTTTTTTTTTTTTGCATTTGTACATATAAAGACTGCAAAGTACATTTAGTCCAATCTACAAATTTAGTAACATTAACAGCAAACCCTAACCTGCTAATCAAAGAGTCATTAAAATGTTGCAAAAAGTCTTTTTGAAAATCCATTTGCCTCTTCTTCGATGTCCATATAGTAGGTAATCATTGTGCTTGTAAATGTACAATTTGTGAACTATCCTGGCCTGTCATTTTTAATCTGTTTGCCAATATTTTTATAACAATCAAATTCAATGCACCTAAACCTGTTCCCATCCCCCCTAAAAGAGTATTGTACCAGGCTCTTCGTCTCCTACAGCCAGTAGTGTCAGGAGGGAATGAGATATTAAAATATATTATTGTTTTCTGGTATTTTTGTCCCGCTACCATACACGTTGATGGTACCCTAATCACTTGATCAAACTTGGCTGTGGGATGATTATTAAAAGTTCTGATAATAAAAAGGCAAGGGTGTTGTCTTCCAGTAATTACTGAATAATTAATACAGACTAATATATTTCTCTCTCATAGCTCTGTTTTAGACCCTTCTGCAGTACTCCTCATACAGCCAGTATAAAATTGAAGGAGTGTCCTTTCCCTTTGCAGTGTATAGCATTATAGCAGCATTGTTTCATAAGTAAACATTTGCTTTACGTTGTGAAAATTGGACATGTACCTGTCCTCTGGCAGTCTTACAGACTAAAATTTTGGTTAAAGGAAGGCATTCCAACCAGACATTGCTGTCCTCCTGGACAAGAAAAATTACCTTGAGTTCTGTTTGTTGTATCATGTACCCACCACAACCATATATTAGTAATATTAGTTTTGAATACCTTTTCTGCGTGGGTCTCTGCTATTCCTGGTGCTATTATACAATTAGAAAAAACTGTAAAAAACAAAATAGATATTGGTCTAACTAATGTACACTTAAATGTGGAAATATTTACAGAGTTATTTACATTTGCTGTTGTCTGTCTTTTGCTCTTCTGTATTCCAAACAGGTGCACTTTAGGCAGCTTCATTTTCATTTTCTGGAAAGAAAATACATGTATGTCACTTTTGTGACTTTATTTCTTCACTGGTTTTAACTACTCTCATTTGATCTCTATGCACTAGAACTGTTCTATTTTTCTTTTTACCTTTTATTTTGTAAACCATTGGACCTATTTGTTCCACTACTTCAAAAGGTCCCTGCCAATTGCTGTCTCATGGCCCTTCCATCTGGAACATTTTTACTATTGCCTTTGTTCCACAGGGAAGGTTTTCTTCAGGTGGTAATATTGGGACCTTTTTCCATAGATGGAAAGCTTGCTCTCTTGCATTGTAGTCACATATTTCTGTAAGTTGTTTTAACCATTGCTGATGTTTGCCAATTTCTAATATAGGTCTACTGTCTGGTGTATCAGGATGAAGATATTCCTGTATTACTGTAAGGTGTTGCCCTTATGCTCATAAGAATGCCTGGTAAATGTTGTACCCATACATTTCCCTTTTCCAAGACTTTTTTTCTGTTTTGCTCCTTGAACATACACTTTATTTGTTCTACAATTCCATTTGACTATGGATGATAAGGCACATGAAATCTTTGCTGAATTCCATTAGCTTTATTATATCACTAACAAACTGCAGACCATTGTCCGACTCAATAATTTTTGACCACCCCCAATGACAGAAAATATTTTTCCATAAGGCTTCTGCCATTGCCTTTGCTGTCATGGTTATGGTAGGAACTGGCTCTACCCATTTTGAGAAAACATCCACTACTACCAGTAAGTTTCTGTAACCTCCCTTTGTTGTTGGCAAAGAACCTGCATAATCTAATTGAACTGCATACCATGGCCCATTTGCTGGCTGTACTCAATGTAACTGAGTTTTTTTTTTTTACTTTTAGCATTTACGTGCAAACAGATTAGACATTCTTCTACAGTTAACATACAGACCTTTTAAACTTGGATACTTGGATTCCAATACTTTTCTTTTACAATTGCCCATAGCTTATCAGCACCTAGATGTCCTAATATTTGGTGATTTAACTTGATCAACTTACGTGCTAACTGAAAAGGCATGTAAGGCAATTGCAATCCTTTTGTAGTGGAGTATGCATAGTACTCTTTTGGTAGTATTCCTGCAATTATGCTAGATCTGTTTCTTCTTTTAAACCTTGCTTCTTTTGGATATTTATGAGTTCTTCCTCAATTGACTGTTTCTCTAGCTCTTTTAAAGCACTGACCTCTATATGCATATCCTGGAAGTTCTGTTCCCTTTTGTGCTGTTTGTTTTGCAAACGTGTCAGCTAATGCGTTTAACTTGAACGTTTCACTCATTAGTTTCTGATGGGCTTTTACCTTTAAAATGATGTATTGTCCCTGCTGGTTTGACATTATCACCTTATGTATGTCTTTTAATACTTCTGCATGACATAATGGTTTGCCTGCACTGTCTACAAATCCTCATCTTACCCAGGTGTCCATATGTAATATTAAAGAATTTATTGCATAAGCGCTGTCTGAGAAAATGTTAACAGGATTGTAATACTTCAGTACATACAGTACTGCCTCTCATTCAACTCTCTGAGCTGACATATGCCCTGGTAACTTGATTAATTCATGAGAACTCAGCTTTGGATTCTCCAGAACTATGGCAAATCCTGTCCAATATTTACCTTTGTCCCAAAACCGTGCTCCGTCCACAAAGATGGATGGCTTAAAATGATCAAAATCAGATGCCAAAAATTGTACATGAGGTGACATTATTTTTTTCTAAGCAGTTATGCTATTTTACTTCATATCCCATGTGATTTGAAAAATAATATTTGTTCCCTATCTGTATGGTGACAGTTTTCATCCTGAAAAGTGCCATCTATTTTGCAAATACTGCTTGACTAATGCCATCTGTGATTTTATTCATTTCAAAATTCTCTGTTAAAGCTTTTACTGCTTGATGCGGTGTTTGTACTATAATACTAGAAAATACATTCAGATACTCAGTTTGCTTAATGCCCCAGTAAATGGCTAACATTTGTTAAATGCATGGGTGATAGCCCATTTCCATTGGGGTCATTTTCCTGCTGAAAAAGGGGACTGGATGCAATCTTTTTTTCCATTTAATTGTCGCCACCATGTTGGCCATTCTTGTAATAGTACAACAGTTAATGTCTTTTTTCCTGCTGCTGCTTGTAATGCAAATGGTAACTTGGGTGTGGGTGTTATTAACTCTGTATCTTGTGCTAACTTTATCTTCATTTGCAAAAATGCTTCATCTTCATGACGTCCCCACTTCTTTTTTTCCTGTAACATTGTGTATAGTGGAGCAGCCTCAATGGTATAATCCTCTATAAATTCCCGATTATACTTCATGATTTTCATGAATTTGTGTAGCTCTGCTACTGTTAATGGCTTTTCCATTTGTAGAATGCCTTGGAATCATAGTTTAATAACAGTACCTAGGAATATAACTTCCTGTGTCATGAGCTAAATTTTTTCACTATTAACCTTAAACCTTGCTTGCTGCAGAGTATGAAAAACCTTTTTAAGAAGCCATACATGCTCTTTCACTGTTTCAGAATGAATTAATATTTCATCAATGTAATGCAGTACTGAATCATCTGAGTCAAATGTTGCAGAATGGATCCGAACATCTGATGAAAAATAACTGGACTATTTTGAAATCCCTGAGATAACCTTGTCATGACATATTGCTGATTTTTAAATGTAAAGGCAAATTGTGACCAGTCTCTCTTTCTGAGTGGTACAGCAAAAAAAAAAAAAAAAATTGCTAAAACCACTTACTTTTGTGATTTAATAAGTGCAGCCAGTTCTGGAACTCCCAGAATTAAGTGTGCTCTAGGAGTTGTGTACCAATTAACATTTTGTAAATCAATGACAAGATGGTAACTGCCATCTTTCTTCTTAACTGGCCACATTGGTAAATTTGTGGGATTGTTACCTTTTTGTATGATTCCTTCCTTTTCCCATTCTGCAATACACTTTTTCATATGTTCCTCTATCTCCCTAGGAATGAGATACTGCTTTTGAAATGGTGGTATGTAGTCCTGATCACTACCTACCCCTACTGGCATTTCTAGTATTCCATAATCACTGGGTCCCTTGGACCTCAGGTTTGAGAATTACTGTTGTAAATGCTGCCATGCATCCACACTGTCATAGGTTCATAGGTAGATACTAGGCTATCTGCCCTAGGGCATTTATAAGCCTAGCCAGAGTGTATTTGGCTTCTGCCTCCCTATTAGATTAGCCTGCTGTGCCTCTGTAAAGTAGGTCACAGAAGGTACCCTTTTAAGATTAGTTTACTGTGCCTCTGTCTAGCAGGGACACAGAAGAGATCTCAGGGGTGAATTTGCTATTTCCCTTCCATGCATCCAGATTTCGCTTGAAGAGGGTCAGCGAGGGGCTATGTCTAACATGAATTGGGATTCTATTCCAGAGTGAGGGGAGCCTCTGGGAAATGAATCTGTCCCTCCAGCATGTCCTATTTATTTTTGTGCTGAGGTTTAGGTCCCCAGAGCGTGTAGCTCTAAGGGACTTGGATGTTTTGAGGTGGAGCATGTCCATTAATTCTGGGTTTGACATGGCTTTGTACATCAGGCATAGATTGCCTCTGAGTAGGCGGTAAGCAACTGAGTAGAGCTGGAGTTTCTTTAGTCGAGCTGCATAGGACATCTGTTTGTAGCCCATGATCCTCTTGGTGAGGTACTTTTGGGGTCTATCCAGTTGCTGCAGGTGTCGGGTAAGGTACATCCCTAAAGAGGCATTGTATTCAATTATGGGCCTGATGAGTGACGAGTAGAGGGGCACAATGGACCTCTCTTGATCTAGATGCGAACCCTTTTGTGATAAGGTGGGCTATATAGAAGATCTTTCTAACCACTTTGGCAACGTGATTATCAAAGGAGAGATTACTATCTACGTCGGTCCCCAAATTTCTAATTAACTCTTCCGTACTTAATGGATTACCACCTATGTGGTAATTTGTGGGCACCTTGTTTTTCCCAAAGGGGATGACTGTGCACTTTTTAGCATTTAGCTTGAGGCCGTGGCTCTGGCACCAAGCATCCGTCTCTGTGAGACCCTTTTGGAGGATGCTTGTGTCAGCTGGAGATTCAATTATGGCCTCCAGTTTGCAGTCATCTGCGAACTTTGTCAGCCATAATCCCCCCGTGTTAGCCTGAACCTCAGAGAAGTATATACCGAACAAGAGAGGTCCCAGAACTGAGCCCTGTGGGACACCACTTGTAACTGGTTTGGATTCGGACATGGCACCTGTGATTCTGACCATGTGGGTTCTATCTCTGAGCCAGTTTGCAACCCATCTTGTGATATAGGGGTTGATATTTAAGCTGATAAGCTTATTTATGATGCCCGAGTGGGGTATTGTGTCAAAGGCTTTTGCAAGGACCAGGTAGGCTGTGTGGACTACCTTGCCCTCATCTATGGCTTTGGTAACTGTTTCAAAGAAATCAACTAGGTTTAAGAGGCAAGATCTGCCCTTAACAAAGCCGAATTGGGTAGGGTCCAGTGTCTGGAGGCTCCCAATGTCTTTGTTTATGAGTTCCATGATAATACGCTCCATAGCTTTACAGACCAGACTAGTCAGGCTTATGGGGCGATAGTTTCTGGGGTCCATTGTGGCACCACCTTTGGTGAGTGGGACCACTGTAGCTGTACGCCATTCTTTGGGTACATATCCTGTAGTAAGGCTAACTCTGAACAGTGACTTAATGGGAGGGTTCAGTTCTTCTTGGAACTCATCTAAGACACAGCCTGGGACACCGTCCGATCCCATAGATGCTGTGTTTTTTGCTTTGGAGAGGGCAGCTTTCACTTGTGCATCTGTGATGTCAGGGAGGTTACATTCAGTTGGGATAGGCAGTTTCTCCTTTGGGGGGGAGGGGGGAGAAGTTTGCGCTGAATCTGTCTGCGAGGATGTTGGCTATGTCTGTAGGTTCGGTATATTTTGTACCATTATGCAACAATTCAGAGCATATCTGGGAGTTTCCACCCATGTTCCTGACATAACTAAAGAAGGCCTTGTGATTATCGTTAGGGTCTAGGGCAATTTTTCTTTCGAAGCTGGCCTTTGATGATTTTATGAGGGATCAAAGTTTCTTGCTAATACTGATCAGAGATGCCTTCCCTTTTTGGGATTTTGCTCTGTCATGCAGTAGCTTCCTCCTTCTGTTGTATAGCTTATTTATGGCCGGAGTCCACCAGACCGGTCTCCTCCTTTTGGAGGAGTGAGTCTTGGTTTTATATGGGATAGCACGATCCATGCATTCCTGCAGGTACTCATAGAATGCATTTGTAAAGGATTCTGTGGATTGGACTGTATTATCTTCTGGCCCAGGGGCTTTGAAGGATTCCACCTCAGTCTTGAGAAGTGCAAAGTTGGCTTTTGAGAAATTCTTTACAGTGATTTCCTTGGCTGGGGGTGGGGATGGGATATGGATGTCCAGGGAAATTTGTTTATGGTCTGATCTTACCAATGAGGGGTTTACCTCTGGTGTGGAACATAGAGTCCCCATGTTGGTGATGACCAGGTCCAATATGTTGTTCCCTCTTGTGGGAGTGGTGACCAGTTCCATTGCGTTAGAGTTTATAAATTCAAGGAACAATTGGGCGAGGGTGTTTGGGCTTGAGTAGTTTTCCCAGTCAATGCTTTGGTAGTTGAAGTCACCCAATAACATAGTGTTTGGAGAGACCTTCATATTCGCCAGTGTTCTCAGGAATGCCAAGTGGGGTTCCTGTAATAGGGAGGGTGTCCTGTAGCAGGCTACAAACTAAAAGGCAGTTTTGCCCGCTGTTAGTTGCACATGGATGGTTTCCGATGCTTCGTGCAGTGCCACTAACCTGGAGATGTAGGTATCTTTGATGAATATAGATACTCCCCCTCCTTTTGTGCTTCGATCCGAGTTTTGGGGCCGAAACGCATGGTATGAGTTATAACCTGGTAGTGCTGGGATTCTCTAAGGAGCCTTGAACCAGGTTTCTGTTACTGCACAGACATCGATTTTCTCCATACTGAGGAGAGCCTCGAGTGCGTGCATCTCGAGGTTTTGACTTCTGGCATTGAGTAGCATTACCTTTAGTTTTTTTATCCTTGGGTTGTCTATGGTGGTAGGTTTGTCCTTTGAGCCTTGCCTAAAAGGGCATTATGGGGGTGGCAAGGGCCTTGGCCAGTATACAAAAGCCTAAGAGTGACAGGTGCAAGCCGTCCCTAGTGAAGCAATGTGGCTTGTCGAGCATGCCATCCCAGGCTGACAGACACTGGATCCCCTTTGAATAACACCAATACTTTAGCCAATTGTTGAAACTGATCATTTTGTCTTTATACTGTGGCATCATTCTTGGTGAGGGCAAAATGCTACTGTCTGTATTTTCTTGTCCTGTAGGCTTCTCATGTTTTTCAGGTGGAGAGATTGCACAGTAAACTGCACTTACCTCTCCTTCTCATTTTTCCCTGTCTCCACAAAATACTGTTAGGCAAATCAATTGGCTATGCTCAAATGCTGAAAGGTCCTAGAATGTCCATATCAATAATGGTAGTTGAACAGGATGGAAGCATCAAAAATGCACCCATTCCATGACTGCCCTTCTTGGTGAAACCTTATGTCTACATCTTGGCTACATATGGCATAGCATCCTGTACCATTAAATGTTGCAGTACAAACCTTTTTTGTAGGATTTACAGGTAACTGTCTATTCGTGATGGGTACTGCTGCTCCTGTAACCAATTAAATATTTTACCACAGTGACCCTTCTACCCAGATATCAATCAGTGGCCGTCTGTCTCGACCCTTTTTAAAGTTAGTCAGGAAAGATACCAGAGTAGGAGGGCACACCGCTATTGTAAGGGAATCCACTCATCCTCACCTTTATTGGCAAATACAACATGGCACACACATAGCATGTTTTTGTCTGCCTGCTCTTTCAAATATTTTGGATTTACAGATGAAGCTGCCTGAAAATCTACGTGGGATACATCCTCTTTCCGTGTATTGATGAATCGTATAGCTGTCTTTACCAATATTGTAAAGTCTCTGTGTATTTACTTGTTTTTCTGACTTGTCTTGTCAGTTTTTTTGTCTCAGTTTTTGCAAACACTCTCTGTTCCTCCTCCTTTTTGTGGCAAACTTTGTAATGTTCACAATTTTGCTTAACATGCCCTGTCTTTTTACAGAAAAAAAAACATGTTGGCACCTTTTGCTCATCACCTGCTTTTAAACCTGGAGCCAGAGGTGCTGATGTAGTACGCCATCATCTTCTTACCTCACTTATTACCTCAAATTGCTTGCTACTTTCCTCTAAGGCAAAAATATGATGCAAGTATAATGTCCTATCATTGGCCATAGTCTGTGTCCCCTCATTAGTCTTTGTACTAAGTCAGTGAGGGTATTTGAGTTTTCCTCATGCATGTATTTAATATCCACTGGAACCCCTTTTACCTGCTCTAAAAAGCAATGTACTAACTGTCTTCGTATTGTCCTTTGCTGCATGTCCTTTTCTGACTTATGATAGATTATCTGGACCACTAAGTTAAAATGGTCAGCTTGCTCCATTAATTTATCTGAGATGATAGTTTGGAAATTATCTAACAACTTAGGTATGAGAGGCTGCCTGTATGTGTATGCCATGAGAACTGCGGTCATGTGCCCTGCCTTATTGTCTAATTTATACGCATTCTGATTTAACTGGATGAAAGTTTTACATTTGGGAATAAAAATCCAAAAGCATATAAGTAAGCCATCTGATTGTACAGCAGATCCTGCTGTGTATGCTACCCATTCTTCAAATGTAAGCATGTTGTAAAATATTCCTTTTTATCATTCCACTGTGGCAAGCTTTGTAGCAACTTTGACTGTGTTTTCAAATCTATTGGAGTTCCCTGCTCTGTGCTGTACTGGCTTTGGCTTTGACTTTTGCAGTTCTTCTTTTAACTCTTCTATTCAACCATTAGCTCATATTAGTTTATCATGGACATTACTAACCAGCTCTTCCTTGTCCTGTAACTGTTGCTTAAAATCTGGAATTGCTTAAAATCTGGAATTTCTTTCTGGAATTCTTTACAGGTTTTATGATATTCATTAACCAGATTTTCCTTGTCTTGTAACTGCTGCTTAAGAGTTTCAGTTTCTTTCTATAACTCCTCACGGGCTTTCTGATATTTTTCAGTTGTTTGCTCTGCTGACTGCAGAGTCCCTATGTACTATTGGCAAAGTGTTTGTACATCTTTTTAAACTTTCTGAACTAATTTTGTCTGTATTTTAATTGTTTATTAAACTCCTCTGTAAATTTATTATAGACCTCGTCCCTGTCCTTATCTGTTTCTTGGTGTATAGTGGTTTCATTCCACTTTTGTACATAGTCTCTAAAAGTGTAACATGATCTATAGGGGATTCTGTTAGTAATTGATTTGTCTGCTGTTCTAACTCTGAAATTAATGTAGTGACAGTACCTAGCTGTTTAACATATGAATACAATATAAGTGTATCACCCTTATCTGGTTCTTTACCATCAGAAGATTTTTCCCTACAGTTTAACTTTTCAACAATGGTCTGAACTGTACTTTAATGTAATTGCACACAGAAAGCAGTTTCGTATGACTCACACAATAAACATTTACTGTCGTACCACACATTCTTTTATTTGAGATACCCGTCAAGTGTTGTAATCCATTTGCATAATGTATGTGAATCAACATGCTCTGGTAAGGTTTTACATTTACCAATATGCTGTTAATACCAACATTGCATTTTGCCCCAGATTTTATCTGGTTGTTCTGCTACATTAAGAGTAAAATTCTGTTTGCATTTTTTACTATGATCCCTAATGGCATCTGTAGTTTATGTGACAGAAAAAAAGTCTTGCCACACAGTAGAAAGACAGGTAATCAGGCTGTTATGTGGATGGCTGAAAATTCCCCCATAGTCACTAGAAAAGCTGGTGAAATAAAATTGCAGTTGCAGATTTGAAACACTGGAATTCAACAACTTGGATAATTTATTGCAGTGCGACTGTACTGCATGGCAGTCTCACTCCGGATTCAGATGTCTGAAAACTCTACTGCTGCAAGCCGTAAAAGACAGGGGTGCTCCTATTCAGGACTCACTCATATATATAAGTTTTAGTTACTGGGCTTTTCCTGGAGTGACCTTATACAGGCACCACTCCCATGTGTTCGAATTTTGGCTAGGCTCACCACTGATAAATTAAAAAAAATATACTTTTCAATATTGTACTTTACTGAAGCCAATTTGAGCACAGTTACTAATAAAACAACATATCTATATATTAAACAACATGTACTGTGCATTACAGCTTACAGTTTTTACTGGAAAGGCTCACCCAGACTCTGCTACACTTGGCTGTGAGGAAAAGGTTGGTTTGCTTTTTATTTGTTGTATTTTATATTGGTTTATTGCCTTTTTATATTTTGAGTGCTGTGATTTGTTTTTTTTACCTTGTGTTTTGCTTGTGTTCTGCTTTTAACTACATATTAAAACTTCAAAAGACACCACAGCTCTGTTTCTTGTGAGTCAGGCAGAAATCCCCCCCCCCCCCACTGTCATGTTCTTAAATACCACTGTCTTTCTAGCTTGCCTGCCTCTTATGTTAATTTGACCATATATCTCATTTCCTCTCTGCTTTCACTGGCTTGTGTGAGTAAGCACAAAATTATCATTTTATGAAATCACTCCCCTTCAACTATTTAAATTTATTGGCCATTCTACTTTATTCCATAGTACCAGAATACAAAAGTGATCACCCCCTTTCAATCTATCTTGCTGTTTTAAAAATAGTGACTCTTCACTAAAACTTAACTTTTTAGACAGGTAAAACTTGTTACCTACTTTCACATCTAACTTCTCTAGCGCACACTGCAGTGTTTAGGATAAACCATTTTTTTTTTCATCTTACCTTTAAGCATCTCTGTGACTAGCACTTGCTCTAATACCTGCTGGAAAGCACTAGGAAGCCTTAAACACTGCTTATTAATAAGGAGAAAGTATTCATAGGCACTAAACAGCCTGTAATTGCAAAGTACCTTGGTAAGGGAAAACAGCTCCTGTACTTTAAAAAAAAAAAAAAAAGCACCAAACCAGGCATGTCCAAGGGTCAGCTTCCGTTGATTTCTCCTGTCCACCTGGTGAATCTGGACATACTGGGGCAATGCAGCAATTGCCTCATGTACACAGACAACCCTCTCCTCCTACCTCCCAACACTACAACCTGTTAGAGATGCACTTACATAGCCAAACTGGAAGCAATGCTTTCTCCACTCAAGATTAGACAGTCAAGAGGAGAAGGTTAACACCCGCACTACACTTCAAGCAACACTTAGCCCTTCTAAACTCATGACATCAACACCCACATATAGCAACACTAAATCCACATATGCGGAGGCCCTTAACTGTAACCTGCCCAAGCAACAAGGACTTCTGAAGCTGAAACGCAAACAAACACCAATCACAACCAAAGTGTCACATAGCTCACAACATCACTGTGCTAATTTGTATGCAAACCTTGTGGTATACTGCTGAGAGAGAAGATTTTTGTTCAACAGTGCATTCTATCCACACGTGCTTCTGTACAGGAGGCTTGTGGATGATATACTACTTTTTTGAGAAGGTAGTATGGAAATGCTTAATGCCTTCATTGGTTATTTAGAGTCAACTACAGATTTTTTAAGGTTTACTCTGGAATCCTCGTACAGCAGGATCAATTTTCTGGATATAACTATTATAAAAGATTCAGAAGGCCATATATCCAAATCCCTGTACAGAAAACCATGTTGAAAGAATGCACTGCTGCATTACAGCAGTATGCATCCTCGGTTTATATTTTCAAATATTGTTAAAGGACAGTGCATAAGGATCACCAGGGTTTGTAAGGATTTTTTAGCTATGCAGGAACAGTTGGATATTATGCATAGATTGCTCATAGAGAGAGGGTATACCAGTACTATGGTGAGTAAGATTAAAGACTCCGTTTTAGGTATGTCAGGAGGTGATGGAGACAGAACACGTGTGCAATACTGATGGATCCAGGAAAGCTTTTAATGGTTCCAGAGTTGCATTTACAACTAGGCATACTAATGACAATAAGAGGATAATAGACATTATTAAAAGAAATTGGCATGTACTTACTGTTGACTCCTCTATTTTGAACATTATAGGAGGGCCACCTATGTTTAGATATAGGAATAGTAAGAATCTTAAGAGGATATGTGTAGAACATTCTTATATGGAACAGGATAGGATATCTAGGAAACAGGTACAGCTTGGAACTTTTCCTTGTAATAAATGTAAGATGTGTAATTTTATTATAGATGAGCAACATTTTGCTCACCCCACCATTGACTATGTATTTATACCCAGGCTATATGCAACTTGTGATGATATGAACCTTATTTATTTAGCAACATGCATGAAATGTATAACTTTTTATGTGGGTATGTGGGAATGACATCAAGGAAACTAAAAGACAGGATGTATAATCACATGTATGATATTAGAAGGAAGAACCAGCAGAATGCTTTAGCCAAGCATATTGCGGTCTATACAGGCCATTGTTTTAAGTTCAGGGTATTACAGTTAGTCACCAAGAATAGGAGGGGTGGGGATAATATGAACTATCTAGAGTCAGTAGAGTTATGTTGGATCTTTAAACTATGAGCGCATATAGATCCTGGTCTTAACCAGTTCATTAGTATAAAACCTATACTTGCTGCTCATAGATATTGACAGTTAGCTAGCTAACGTTTATATTTGATTTTCATTAACTATTATAGATATATGCAGCATTTATATTTTGTTTAATACTTTAGACATATTGTTTAATTGTTTTATATATATATTATATATTTTTATATATATTTTTATATATATTATATTCTTATATATATTTTATATATATATTTTTTATCAAAATGGTTCATAGACTGATATATTTATTAATGATTAATTAGTGGATTGTGGTTATAATACATTTTGAATACATGGGCATATGTATCCATGCATTTTATATAAGGTGAGTTTTAGCATTAATTTTCATACATAGTATTTATATGCTACAGACTTTATCTATTTATTCATTTGTACCTGCTGTATTAACGCACAGCCAATTTTTGCTATTTAACCCTATTGATTCAATTTAAATGAATTCTATATTAGTGTGATGTAATAGTGAATATTTATGATGTTTCAATGGGTTTAATTTGGCTTAATTGATGCTTAATTGACATTAGTTGAGTTAGAAGGAGTGTATATATAATGTGTAATTTGAATGGTTTAGTGAAATCTGAAGAAGCGTGCCTTGGCAGCATGTGAAAGCGCTTATTCATCTGCAATAAACTTAGTTTTATGTTTCATTTTGTGGTGGTCCTATCCTGTCTTCTACTGATATTTTGAGTGCTGTGATTTGTTTTCTTTACCTTGTGTTTTGCTTGTGTTCTGCTTTTAACTGCATATTAAAACTTCAAAAGACACCACAGCTCTGTTTCTTGTGAGTCAGGCAGAAATCCCCCCCCCCCCCCACTGTCGTGTTCTTAAATACCACTGTCTTTCTAGCTTGCCTGCCTCTTATGTTAATTTGACCATATATCTCATTTCCTCTCTGCTTTCACTGGCTTGTGTGAGTAAGCACAAAATTATCATTTTGTGAAATCACTCCCCTTCAACTATTTAAATATATTGGCCATTCTACTGTATTCCATAGTACCAGAATACAAAAGTGATCATCCATTTTCAATCTATCTTGCTGTTTTAAAAATAGTGACTCTTCACTAAAACTTAACTTTTTAGACAGGTAAAACTTGTTACCTACTTTCACATCTAACTTCTCTAGCGCACACTGCAGTGTTTAGGATAAACCATTTTTTTTTTCATCTTACCTTTAAGCATCTCTGTGACTAGCACTTGCTCTAATACCTGCTGGAAAGCACTAGGAAGCCTTAAACACTGCTTATTAATAAGGAGAAAGTATTCATAGGCACTAAACAGCCTGTAATTGCAAAGTACCTTGGTAAGGGAAAACAGCTCCTGTACTTTAAAAAAAAAAAAAAAAGCACCAAACCAGGCATGTCCAAGGGTCAGCTTCCGTTGATTTCTCCTGTCCACCTGGTGAATCTGGACATACTGGGGCAATGCAGCAATTGCCTCATGTACACAGACAACCCTCTCCTCCTACCTCCCAACACTACAACCTGTTAGAGATGCACTTACATAGCCAAACTGGAAGCAATGCTCTCTCCACTCAAGATTAGACAGTCAAGAGGAGAAGGTTAACACCCGCACTACACTTCAAGCAACACTTAGCCCTTCTAAACTCATGACATCAACACCCACACATAGCAACACTAAATCCACATATGCGGAGGCCCTTAACTGTAACCTGCCCAAGCAACAAGGACTTCTGAAGCTGAAACGCAAACAAACACCAATCACAACCAAAGTGTCACATAGCTCACAACATCACTGTGCTAATTTGTATGCAAACCTTGTGGTATACTGCTGAGAGAGAAGATTTTTGTTCAACAGTGCATTCTATCCACACGTGCTTCTGTACAGGAGGCTTGTGGATGATATACTACTTTTTTGAGAAGGTAGTATGGAAATGCTTAATGCCTTCATTGGTTATTTAGAGTCAACTACAGATTTTTTAAGGTTTACTCTGGAATCCTCGTACAGCAGGATCAATTTTCTGGATATAACTATTATAAAAGATTCAGAAGGCCATATATCCAAATCCCTGTACAGAAAACCGTGTTGAAAGAATGCACTGCTGCATTACAGCAGTATGCATCCTCGGTTTATATTTTCAAATATTGTTAAAGGACAGTGCATAAGGATCACCAGGGTTTGTAAGGATTTTTAGCTATGCAGGAACAGTTGGATATTATGCATAGATTGCTCATAGAGAGAGGGTATACCAGTACTATGGTGAGTAAGATTAAAGACTCCGTTTTAGGTATGTCAGGAGGTGATGGAGACAGAACACGTGTGCAATACTGATGGATCCAGGAAAGCTTTTAATGGTTCCAGAGTTGCATTTACAACTAGGCATACTAATGACAATAAGAGGATAATAGACATTATTAAAAGAAATTGGCATGTACTTACTGTTGACTCCTCTATTTTGAACATTATAGGAGGGCCACCTATGTTTAGATATAGGAATAGTAAGAATCTTAAGAGGATATGTGTAGAGCATTCTTATATGGAACAGGATAGGATATCTAGGAAACAGGTACAGCTTGGAACTTTTCCTTGTAATAAATGTAAGATGTGTAATTTTATTATAGATGAGCAACATTTTGCTCACCCCACCATTGACTATGTATTTATACCCAGGCTATATGCAACTTGTGATGATATGAACCTTATTTATTTAGCAACATGCATGAAATGTATAACTTTTTATGTGGGTATGTGGGAATGACATCAAGGAAACTAAAAGACAGGATGTATAATCACATGTATGATATTAGAAGGAAGAACCAGCAGAATGCTTTAGCCAAGCATATTGCGGTCTATACAGGCCATTGTTTTAAGTTCAGGGTATTACAGTTAGTCACCAAGAATAGGAGGGGTGGGGATAATATGAACTATCTAGAGTCAGTAGAGTTATGTTGGATCTTTAAACTATGAGCGCATGTAGATCCTGGTCTTAACCAATTCATTAGTATAAAACCTATACTTGCTGCTCATAGATATTGACAGTTAGCTAGCTAACGTTTATATTTGATTTTCATTAACTATTATAGATATATGCAGCATTTATATTTTGTTTAATACTTTAGACATATTGTTTAATTGTTTTATATATATATTATATATTTTTATATATATTTTTATATATATTATATTCTTATATATATTTTATATATATATTTTTTATCAAAATGGTTCATAGACTGATATATTTATTAATGATTAATTAGTGGATTGTGGTTATAATACATTTTGAATACATGGGCATATGTATCCATGCATTTTATATAAGGTGAGTTTTAGCATTAATTTTCATACATAGTATTTATATGCTACAGACTTTATCTATTTATTCATTTGTACCTGCTGTATTAACGCACAGCCAATTTTTGCTATTTAACCCTATTGATTCAATTTAAATGAATTCTGTATTAGTGTGATGTAATAGTGAATATTTACGATGTTTCAATGGGTTTAATTTGGCTTAATTGATGCTTAATTGACATCAGTTGAGTTAGAAGGAGTGTATATATAATGTGTAATTTGAATGGTTTAGTGAAATCTGAAGAAGCGTGCCTTGGCAGCATGTGAAAGCGCTTATTCATCTGCAATAAACTTAGTTTTATGTTTCATTTTGTGGTGGTCCTATCCTGTCTTCTACTGATATTTTGAGTGCTGTGATTTGTTTTTTTTACCTTGTGTTTTGCTTGTGTTCTGCTTTTAACTGCATATTAAAACTTCAAAAGACACCACAGCTCTGTTTCTTGTGAGTCAGGCAGAAATCCCCCCCCCCCCCCCACTGTCGTGTTCTTAAATACCACTGACTTTCTAGCTTGCCTGCCTCTTATGTTAATTTGACCATATATCTCATTTCCTCTCTGCTTTCACTGGCTTGTGTGAGTAAGCACAAAATTATCATTTTGTGAAATCACTCCCCTTCAACTATTTAAATATATTGGCCATTCTACTGTATTCCATAGTACCAGAATACAAAAGTGATCATCCATTTTCAATCTATCTTGCTGTTTTAAAAATAGTGACTCCACTAAAACTTAACTTTTTAGACAGGTAAAACTTAAGTTAACTACTTTCACATCTAACTTCTCTAGCGCACACTGCAGTGTTTAGGATAAACCATTTTTTTTTCATATTACCTTTAAGCATCTCTGTGACTAGCACTTGTTCTAATACCTGCTGGAAAGCACTAGGAAGCCTTAAAGACTCCTTATTAATAAGGAGAAATTATTCATAGGCACTAAACAGCCTGTAATTGCAAAGTACCTTGCTAAGGTAAGGGAAAACAGCTCCTGTACTTTAAAAAAAAAAAAAAAAAAAAGCACCAAACCAGGCATGTCCAGTGGTCAGCTTCCGTTGATTTCTCCTGTCCACCTGGTGAATCTGGGCATACTGAGGCAATGCAGCAATTGCCTCATGTACACAGACAACCCTCTCCTTCTACCTCCCAACACTACAACCTGTGAGAGATGCACTTATATAGCCAAACTGGAAGCTATGCTCTCTCCACCCAAGATTGTGCTAGACAGTCAAGAGGAGAAGGTTAACACCTGCACTACACCTCAAGCAACACATAGCCCTTCAAAACCCACACCATCAACACCCACACATAGCAACACTAAACCCACATATGCGGAGGCCCTTAACTGTAACCTGCCCAAGCAACAAGGTCCTCTGAAGCTGAAACGCAAACAAACAGCAATCACAACCAAAGTGTCATATAGCTCACGACACCAGTGTGCCACCCAGCAACAGCCCCTAAGGCAAGACAACGTACATAACACTTTAGTCATAGGTGACTTGATAGTCAGGCACACTGATGTCCCACTCACCAGGCTGAACAAGGAGAAAATTAGAGTGAGCTGCCTATCGGGTGCCAGGATTCGCCACATAACTCATGCACTCAAGTCCCTCCACAACAAGTACAGATATGACTCTGTCATTGTCCATGTTGGAGTGAATGACTTGAGATGTACCTCCCTGGACTACATGAGGAGAGACATGGAAGAGTTCTCGGGTCATGTGGCCCAGGCAGGTATGACCCTAGCCCTGAGTAGCATCCTGCCTTCGCCCAGAATGATACCACAATATAAGGACAAAATGATTGACTTCAACAATTGGCTAAGCTTCTGGTGTCATTCAAAGGGGATCCAGTATCTGTCTGCCTGGGACGACATGATCAACAGACCATGATGCTTTACCAGAGATGGTCTGCACCTATCGCCCCTGGGATTCAGGTTACTAGCTAAGGCTCTTGCCACCCCTATAGTGCCTTTTTTAGGCAAAGTTCAAAGGACAAAACCACCACCGTAACAGGTACAAGCATGCAAAATCGGAAGGTAATGCTACTCAATGCTAGAAGTCTAAACCTCAAAATGCACTCTCTCGAGGCACTCTTAAAAATAGAGAACATCGATATCTGTGCAGTAACTGAGACCTGGTTCAAGGCTCCAGAGAGCACCCCTGCAATACAAGGCTACAACTCTTACCACACTTTTCAGCCACCAAACCAGGATCAAAACACTAAAGGTGGAGGAGTGTCCATATTCACCAGGGATATTCACACCACCAGGATAGTTGCCCAACAAAATGTGTCTGCAATTCTCCAGGTGCAACTAACACTAGGTAAGACTGCAATCCAAATTGTAGCTTGCTACAGATCCCCCACCATGCCCCAAGATTCTCACTACACCTTTCTAAACATTCTGGAAAATATTAATATACAGCCAAACACCCTAATATTGGGTGATTTCAACTACCCTGCCATTAACTGGGAAAATTACTCATGCACCAACACCTTTGCCCAGCGGTTCTTGGAATTCATAAATTCCAATGCCCTGGATCAACTCATCCATAGTCCCACCAGGGGCTCCAATATCCTAGACCTGGTCATTACCAACATGGGAAATCGATGCTCCACACCTATGGTCACACCCTCGTTGGTCAGGTCAGACCATAAGCTAATCACCCTTGACATCCTCATCCCACCCCCAGTAAGGAAACCTCCATAAAAAACTTCTCCAAGGCTAACTTCATGCTACTCAAGTCAGAAGTTACAAACTTCATGACACCCATGCAGATGGGAAGGGAAAGTTCGACTGCTGAGTCCTACACTAAGGCACTGTACGAGCACATCCACTCATGCATGAATCGTGCTATCTCAAATAGAACCAAGATGCTCTCCTCCAAAAAACGGAAGCCAATCTGTTGGTCCCCTGCCATAAACAAACTTTACAACAAAAGGAAAAAACTGTTGCAGAAAAGAGGAAAATCCCAGGATGCAAAAAACTCCCTTACCAGCCTCAGTAAGAAGCTGAGATCCCTCATAAAATCCTCTAAAGCTAGTTATGAAAATAAAATTGCCATAGATTCCAAAGACAACCACAAGGCATTCTATAACTATGTCAAGAATCTAAATGGCAATGCTCAGATCTGCTCTAAGCTACAACAGAATGGCATTAAATATACTGATCCCAAGGATATTGCCAATATACTGGCAGATGGATTCAGTGCCATCTTCACCTCCCTCACCCCCTAAATGGCCCATCTCAATACTGGAAGATTGCCAAATTCTGGTAATAACGGCCAGACAGGTAAAAAACTCACTCTCCAAAGCTAAGAATACAGCATCCATGGGACCAGATGACATCCCAGGCTGTGTACTGCATGAACTACAAAATGAACTGGCACCTCACCTAAGTGTCATGTTTAATCATACCCTCACCTCAGGCTTCATGCCCACTGAGTGGCGCACAGCTGCAGTTATCCCACTCCACAAGGGAAGATCCACCTTGGATCCCGGGAACTACCGCCCCATAAGTCTGACGAGCCTGCTCTGCAAGGCCATGGAATGTATTATCATGGAACTTCTAAACAAAGACATTGGCAACCTTATAACACTGGACCCCACCCAGTTTGGGTTTGTAAAGAGCCGATCTTGTCTCCTGAACCTTATTGACTTCTTTGAATTAGTCTCCAGAGCCGTGGACAAGGGTAAGGCAGTCCACATACCCTATCTGGACCTCGCCAAGGCCTTTGACACCATCCCCCACTCTGGAATCATAGATAAACTTACTAAGCTGGGCATTAATCCCTACGTCACTCAATGGGTTGCCAACTGGCTTACTGACAGAATCCACACTGTAAAAGTAGCTGACTCCAAATCCAGCTCCAGACAAGTGACAAGTGGAGTACCTCAGGGTTCAATCCTGGGACCTCTCTTGTTTGGAATCTACTTCTCTGAAGTACAGGCCAACACTAAGGGACTCTGGCTAACAAAGTTTGCAGATGACTGCAAACTTGGAGCCACTGTTGAATCCCCAAATGATGTGGATACTCTACAAAAGGGACTTACAGAAACAGATGCTTGGTGCCAGAGCCATGGGCTCAAGCTAAATGCCAAGAAATGTATAGTTATTCCCTTTGGGGAAAAAACATGTACCCGTGAATTATCACATAGGTGACAGTACACTAAACACCGAAAGTGTGATAAGAGACTTAGGGACACAGGTGGACAGTGGTCTCACCTTCAATAACCACATCGCCACAACAGTCAGGAAATCCTTCTATGTAGCACACCTCATCACTAAGGGCTTTTCATCCAGAAAAAAGGAGGTCATTGTCCCACTGTACTCATCCCTCATTAGACCCATTATAGAATACAACACCCCATTTGTTATGTACCTCTCAAGACATCTGCAACAACTGAAAAGGCCACAGAAATACCTCACTAAAAGAATCACAGGCCTAAAGCAGATGCCCTATGCTGGCCGCCTTAAAAAACTCCAGCTATACTCTGTCATATATCGTCTACTCTGAGGTTATCTCTGCTTAACATACAAGGCCATGTCAAACCCGGAGCTGTTGGACATGCTACACTTAAAGAAATCCCAATCCCTCAGAGTCACATGCTCCAGGGATCTAAATCTTGTCATCACAATAAACAAAACATGCTGGAGGGATAGGTTCCTGACACAGAGACTCCCCAGACTCTGGAATAGACTGCCCATACATGTCAAGCAGAGCGCCTCTTTGCCCCTCTTCAAAAGGAACCTTGATGATTGGATGGGAGAAAGGAAATTCACCCTGGGGATCATGTCAGTCGCCCTGCTAGACAGTGGTCCAGGGAAGTAAACAGTGTGGGAAGAAATAGCCAGGGAATTGTTATGGCTAGGCTTGTATAGGCCCTAGGGCCGATAGCCTAGTACCAACCTATGAACATGTACTTGTATTCTAACAAAAACCAGCACAATTAAAAAGAAAAAAGTAACAATCTTTATTTTTTTTTTTATATTTACATTGGCAGATTCAGAAACGAGATTTTAAAGATTTCTTAGCCTTTCTGCCATGTATATGCAGTGAATTGGTGTTTAAACTGCTATCTGATGTAATCTTATAACAGTATCTAGTCATGCAGGGGCAAGGGCTTATTTCTATAAACTGACAAAGCTCAGGTAATTGGTAAAAATGCTCCTTTCTATGTTGCTTGAAGTACCTGCAATAAAAAGTGGATATTTTTGCAAGCTAACAGTACTGATGATAGTTTGGTGTGCTCACAGGCTCTGAGACAATGGTTACATTTTTTTTACATGGATGCATGTATCCATTGGATTATTTTCTATGCATAATTCATAAAATAAAGACAATCCAGAGGAAGAAATGGTAATATAGAAAACAAATACATAGTTATCCATGGCATCAAGCAGTCACAGATTATCAGTTCAAGGAAGTCATGCATTTTACATACATAGCTTATTATTAAATGTATTGCAAAATACCTAGATCGAGTTAACAAGCATAAGTGAGATTAGTATATTATAATCTCTGTTTTCAAGACACAGGATACCTAATAGTGGTCCACAATGCAGAAGCCAAGAATGAACAAAATTTGTCATGGGAATGGTAGTTCAGACATATAATACCCAATCCATCCTAATCACAGTCTGACTATTGAAAACAAATGCCCAAACATTAAAAAATGCCCCAAAGCAGAGTGACAGCAATATCTGAGGATTGTCATCTAATGGTTTGGAATATTGGGATACTTCACCGTAGGAATTTGCTGTCCTAGCAGCTCCATTAGTAAAGGATAGGAGGCTGAAAAGTAAGTTTTCTATTATGCACGCATTTGTTCATGGATCTTTTTTTCAATGTCTGCTGTTGTCCACTGTTCATTCATTTAATATGCATAATTGCATTGTGTATGCTTTATTTTCATTTAAAAGTCAGTACAATCACCCAAATATATACAAAATAAACCAAACGTTGGAAAATAAGCAGAGACAGAAGTACAACAGAAATACAACAGAAGACAACAGGATGTAAATGTAGGAGGTAACTTAAGAAAACAAAGCCATGGGAAGGCTGGCAGCCTGAAGTAGAAGCAGATGATGATGATGCAGGCTAAGTACACTGCTACCTTATTCATGTGGATGAAAAACTTAAGTTTAGTGCTTTCATCTAGGTAAAGACTTCTTCAGGACTCTGGAGTTCTGAAGAAGTCTTTACCTAGACGAAAGTGCTAAATTGCTGTCACTTGCTATTTTTGCTGCTTGTTGATTTTACTAAATTGTTTGGTGATATTTCTTGGCTGTTGGTACTGGTCTTTTTGGGCACCTGTATCTCCACTTAGGTTTTACATTTGTTTGGTTTGGTTCTTGATTATTCATGTGGATGACAGAAATCTGTATAAAAAGAACTTCAGATACTTGTTTAAGGCAAGTAAGTTAATGTTACTGGATGAAAAACCATCAGGGTTACTACAGCAACTACTGTCACAGGAAAATAGGGAATGAGATGCATGACCACCATGAGCTGCAGATCACTACTATGTTTGTCGCTACAAGAAAACCTACAAGACAAAAAGAAATATCTTAGAAGAATCCCAAGCCCTTATTCTGTCCCAGATCAGTTAAGCTTGGAAGTGAGTGGCCAATGGCATGGCAGTGAGTGGCCAATGGCAGCTCTACCATCTGAGGGGATGGGGGTTAGGGTTGGTGGACTGAATTACTGCACTGCTAACACCTTTAGGATTGTCAGTATACTATGTCCAGCTAGGTGCCCAGTGTGCACTCTCTGCAAGTGGAGTGCTGCTTGACCAGGAAATTTGGCATGTGTGGTTGAGGAATGCACCCTCTGATATCTGTGATGGAACAGCACTCAGTCTTCTGGGAAGTAACTAAGACTATACATAGAGAAACTCCCAGCCTAACCAGCAGATGATGACATCATTCCTGTCAACTTACTCTTCTTTTCCATGGGAAAACAATGGGGCTGAAAGCCTCTCAACCCTGGGAAGAATCAAGACATCCAATGGACATTTGTTGGAGAGGCTTGATGGTCATTGAAGAAATTGAGTCCTTCTCTTTTCTTGCCCTTTGATTTCCTGATAAAAATACACCCTGTTTCCTCTTCTGCCCTCATCAGAAATGAATGAACAGCATTTTCCACTGAATCTAAGCTCACAAATACTATTATTTGTTTATCTTTTCCTTACTTCCTGTTATATTTTGCTTGTCTTCAGCCGACTGGTTTCTGCATCTACTCTTCTATGACATTCACAGGTTATACTATTTTTAATGTAGTTTGCTTTACCTTGCAGTACACTATATAGTGTGGTTTTATTATTTGGCATTCTGTTATACTGTAATTTTCACTTGTTCACTGACACTCCCTTACCCCATAGCTTCTCTCTAGATTGTGACCTCACTGCTATAATGTCAGGCAGCTGCAAAACAGTTTCCAGCATGCCAGTTTCCTTTGTGTATTGTTGCTCGGTGATTTCAGAGTGGCCTTGTGTGGTGTTATATTTTTATGAATATTTCCTGAATGTTATTTATTTTTTCACACAATGTATCATGGTAGGCAAGAAGGACTATGGAACCTTAAATAAATGATCAGATATATTGCCATTTAAAATGATAAATAAGAAATGAACCTTTTTAGGATGACTACAAGTGTTATTCAGATGACATGCCAAGCAATCGTTATTTTTTTTGAGCTATGCAAACTGAAGCTAAAGCTAATATTCCTGTTTGTAAACCACCCTTAAGCAATGATGTTACCATCCAGTTAAATCTCACTATCTTGCATGATTTTTTTAGCGTAACATCATTTCTAGAAAAGAAACAGTACTGCATCATGTGCTTTAATGCTTCACTTCTCTGTGGTGCGCTCTTTTACAGAAACAAGACTATTTCTTCAGATTTTCACACAATAGAATTGCCTAGCGTTACTTTATTACCTGAGGCAACATGCTGCAACAGCAGCTTTTGTGTAAGCCGGTGAATGACAGAAATGAATTGATAATGGCTAAAGGCCAAGGAATTCCCCTGTTGCTATACTTAAATCAGTTACCCATTTATGTTAAAGCATTTCTGCTAGTACCAGTGTTCCTTCTGAAGTACACGATGCATTTTAATTCACTTTTGTATTGTGCCTCCTCATTTAGTCCTCTGAAATACTACCGACTGCACACGTTAATGACAGTTAGCTGGGTGCTGCTCCAGAGGATTTTGTTATGCTACAAGGCTTGGCATAATTATATGGAGTGCTGCCTGCGGTTTTTACTTTGTTACTGGGATAATGAATACACATTAAGTAGTAGGACTTCCTTAAGTACCTGCATTGATCTTTAACCATGTGATCATACTAGAGAGGTAAGAAGAGAAGAAATGTGATTATGGAACATATGTGTTTGTGTGTGTGTATGTGCATGCGTGTGTGTGTGTGTGTGTGTGTGTGTGTGTGTGTGTGTGTGTGTGTGTGTGTGTGTGTGTGTATGTTTCAGTCTGTAAAGTAAAATACTGTTTTTTTCAAATTAAAGCAATATCAGAGCTCTTAAAAATTAAATGGTAACATGCCTCTATTATATTTAGTTAATTGGGAAGTGATCTGGAATTTAATTAGATTTTTGATAAGGACAAGACCAAAAATACAATAGAAGATGATGCCCTCTTTGAGATTTTTGATTAAGATTTAATGAAACTCTTAGACTGATAAAATGTCTGCCTACGAAGTCAGGAACAGCAGTCCAATAGTGATCTTTCAGTTTAGCAGTTTACACTGTGGTTCTGGTTTGGATTATGTAGTAATCATATGGAAAGCTATGTTGGTACTGGCAGTGACATCATTATACTAAGAAGTCATGTGCTGAAACATGTTTTCATATTGATCACTGCTGCAGAAGCCTTGGCTACATGGGTTACATCCTGCTAAGGATATAATAGGTGGACAGCTTCCACGCACCCAAACTGACAAGCAACTGAAGCTGAGACAAATCTGGGAATGAAGCCCTTCAGAGCTTTACTTCTGCCAAAGAGTACACTCCTCTGAAGCTTTTGAGGATCAGCATCTGGCTTGTACTTTCCTTAGCTGGGCAAGTAAGTTCTCTTTGGAGAAGAAACTTCAATGTTCTTATTTTTACTGATGTTTTATTACTTTCCTCTTCAGGACAATTATTTTAAAGTTAGGAGTGTTGTGTTTTATGAATAGTATTGAAATTGTAAAGTACATTTAAATGGAGCAATTGTTAGTGTCAGTTTAAAAGGGGTGTTATATAACTGATAAGGTATTTTTGTGAAGATATTGTGTGTATTTTAAGGTTGTAGGGCTGTCATAAGTGTTTGAAAATGCTTTTTACTATGTTTTTTGCTGTCAGAAAAGTACCTATTGTGGACTGTTAATTTTAATGGCATTGTAATTTGTTTTTCTCAGGATAGATTCACCATTTTTGGCTTGACCACGGAACAGATTGTCACTACCACAGATGGTCCTTCTTCCAGCCACAGAAAAGTTAAGCCATCAGCCTTTACCAGCATAGCAGGCTAGCAATTTGCCTTAGCTGCAGGTGGGTGATTCTACTGTGGCCACTCATCTTTTAACCCAGATCCCTCTGGTGTGGCATCTGCAGCCACTATGGATTGGGGCTTAGCCTCATCCTGTGAGGCTGTTGGGGTTCCCTTAGTGGGCAAGGGAGAACCACAGTTCTTGGTCCCGGGAGAGGTAAGGAAGGTTTACCTGTTGTGTCAGAATGCTATGCCTATCCATGGGAAAGCAACAGCAGCAATAAGTAACATGGTAGACTTTGACCCAATTTTTCCTGTCAAAAAGAAATCTATAAACAAACATGTTTCTACTTCTCCTCGGATTTCTTTAGATTGGAGTAGTTTATTGGGACAGTTGTTGATACTTCTTGTAGAGTAGCTTCTAGTAACAAAAAGAGGGATGCCTCCTTTCCTGAAAAGATTCAAAACTCTGAATCTGAACAGGAAAATGCATGGACAAATTCAAGGTTTTGTCCTCACATTTTTGATTCAGACTCAAAGATCTTTCTTTCTGATTCTCTTTGTGGGAGTTTCTCTTTCTCTGAGACAGTGCTAGAATGTCTCAGTGTTTTCAGTGGGAGAACACTGAGGTTTCTCACTCCTTCAAAAAATACTGTGAGTTGTTACAGAAGGGTTTTCCAGAACCTACACCCATTCCTCCTGTCCTGTCTGCTTTACAGGATGTATCTTACTGACTGCATTTTTCCTGAAAATCAGCCAGTTGTCCCTAAACAGACAGATACGATGTATAAAGTTCCTAAGTCTTTTAAAATTTTTCACACTCTTCCGAAATCTGACCCAACAGCTATAGCCTTAATTGACTCCTTTGCTGCTAAACTTAGTTAATTCCAGACTTACTCTTTCTAATAAGGATGGGGAAAAAGTGTATACTTCTGCACCTTTCAGGATTTTAAATTGTCAGGCTCATATTTTATAGTTTATTCTGATATATTGTGAAAGTATGAGGAATGTTTTATCAACAGTTTCTTCTTCTCAATAAAAATTTGCTAAAAATAGTTTAGTTTCTTCTATTGTACAGGTTACTTCTCATTGTTTTTCAGTGTGTTCATAGCTATGGGCAGTGCTACGGTTTTAAGGAAGTTTGTGAGGTTGCATTCTCAGAACCTTCCAGATGATATTAAAAATTAGATTTTAAATTCACCCTTGGATAGAGATTTAGTGTTTTGGCCTTCTGCTGCAGAGGTAATCAAAACATGTGATGAAAGGGGCAAGATTTTTCAGGCTTCCTTTTCCAAATTGTCCAAGGGATTTTCTTTCTCCTTATACAATTTCTGGAAAAAAAACTTGTATCAACAGAATTCAAGAAAACAAATGTTTAAGAAGTGGCAAGGAGGTTCCAAAAAGAAGCCTCAAGTCTCTCAAAACCAAGGACCCCCCCCCCCTTCCACCCTGGCCTTCTTTGTCTTCCAGAAAGTCTGAATCTCTGTTTTTCTCTTTGGCAACAGATTGTTTCAGACAAATGGGTTCTGAAAAATCATTCAGCAGGTTACAGATGGCAGTGAAAGAAATTCCTTCTTTCCAGGAGGTCATTCCTCCTTTCCAGGAGGTCATTACTCATCCACGCAGATTAGACTGCTTTGTTTCCACTTGTTCTTCATCACATGCTGTCGTAAGGAGTGATAGAACCAGCTTCTTTTTTCCAGGTAGGGAAGGGGTTTATTCATGAAGATTCCTAGTCTCAAAGAAAATAAATGCTTGAGGACCAGTTCTGGTTCTTCTTTCCTAAACCTGTTTCTGATTGTGCCCAGATTCAGAATTATGTCTCTTAACAACCTGTTGCATCTCCTTCCTCTTTCAAGGTTTCTGGTTACAGTAGACAGGAAAGAGGCTTTTCATCACATTTCTATTCATCCAGACTTGCAAGTTTCTTATGTCTGGGTCATATTTTCAGTTGGCTGTCTTATCATTTGGACTATCCAATGCACCAAAAGTATTCACAAAGTGTCTAGTTCCAGTCATACTTCATTGCAGGCTACAGGATAGCCACATTTTTCCATATTTAGATGATTTGCTTATTTTTGCAGAATATTTTTCAAAATGTCAGGAATCTCTGTCTTGCGATTCCAGCAGAACATTTAAAAGTCTTTCTTGATTCCTTGTACAGGATTGTGTCCTCGGGATATCAACTAGTCACCTTAGTTCAAAGAACATTTCTTCCACAGGAAAAAAAAAATAGATCTTTATTTAGATCTATTTCTAAGGATTTCCATGCAGACTTTAGTCACTGTGATGGAATACCTCAGGACGTTGGGTCTGTTGGCATCTGTGATTTTCATGAAACACCTGCCAAGACTCCACATGAGAAAGATATAGTGGCATCTGAAATCATGTGGACCCAGCATTAACGCCCTTTATCTTTTTTCAGATCCCATTACTGGGGTTTGTCAGAAGACAAGTCACTTGGTGGAGACAGCAGATATCCTTAAATCAAGGTCTCCTCTTCTGCCTCCCTGCTCCAAAGCAGTTAGGTATGACAAATGCTTCAGACAATGCCTGGGGCATTTCAGCAGAGATAAAAATACTGGGGGGTGTGGGACACCAAGAACAGATCTAAGCACATAAATATCAAAGAGAAGCTTGCCCTGATCAAGGCATTCAATTCTGTGTACCATCCTTGGTCCCGATGACCTCTACAAGTGGGTATAGACAATACCACATTGATGTGGTACATCAACAAGCAAGGTGGTTGTTGTTGTTTGTCTTTTGGCTTTTTCCCGGAAAGGGGTCACCACAGCGGAACTCTGGTCCACTAATGATTGGCAGTAGATTTTTATGAAATGCCGAGGTGCCAGCTCGAACACTCAACCTTCAACAAAGGCATGCCCATTTATGCACGCATGTCTTTCGAATGCTACCCAACCGCGGGGAGGACATGCAGACTCCACACAGAAGGCACTCCCAAGCCAAGCCGAGAATCGAACGGGAGAACCTCTTGCTGTGAGGTAACAACACTACCGCCATACCACCATGGTACCAGTTCATATTTCCTTTGCAGACTAGACTTGTTAGCTTAGAATATAGCTTCACAGCACAGTCTCACTCTACAGGCATTGTATATTCTGTCAGAGCAAAACTGTGTGTCAGACAAACTGAGCAGGACCAGGACAGGCCCTCACAAATGGAAACTAGATCCAGGGGTCTTCTAAGAAGATTTGCTCCATCTGTGGGGAGTTTCACAAGCAGACACCTTTGCCTCCTATCTGAACAATCAACTGGCAAAATTCTGTTCCAGGACTACATGCAAAAAGGCCTGGAAGACAGATGCCTTTTCTTTTCTTTGGACAGGAATAGTCCTGTATGCCTTTCCACTAATATCCAGAATACTTCTGAAGATTCAGAAGGAATCCCCCCCCCCCCCATGATCATTGTAGCGACTCCCTTCTAGCCTAGGCAACTGTGTTTCTCCATTCTTTTGGAAATAACCAGGGGCAATTACCACAAGCTTCCTTAGAGAATGGATCTACTCACATAAGAGCAAGAGTGTTTAATACATCCTAACATCAATCAGCTTCAATTGACTGCCTGGATGATAGGGTCTTAATTCCTTTTAGGCACCTGTTTTCTCAGGACATGCAACAGATACTAAGGGAAGCAAGAAAGCCTGCTACTAGAAATCATATATTGGCAAATGGAAAGGTTTTCTAGTTGGCACCAACAACATAACCAGTCTTTTTCAGGGATTGGTGTTCTCTGGTTTTACAATATTTGTGTGATATACTGTCCTATAGCCTTTCTTATTCCTCTGTCAAAAGTTCATTTTCAGCCATTTCAACATGTCTGCCCAATGCTTCACCTCTTTCAAAGCAGTCTCGTGCCAAAATGTTCTTGAAAAGGGGTTTTGCATAAGAGGCCTCTAAGTAAATCAGTGATCCCTCCTTGGGATACTAAGCATGTGTTAGAGAAACTAACACTTATTCCATTTGAACCAGCTAATCTGTCTGACGTGATGTTTTTAATATGGAAACAGTTTTATTGATTGCTCTGATCTCTGCAAGAAGGGTATCTGAGTTGCAAGCTCTTACAGAGAGCCAAGCCTACCTAATTTTCCATTAAGACAGGGTTTCTTTGAAAATGAATACTTCTTTTAAGCCTAAAGTGGTATCTGAGTTTGCTTTAAGTCAAACTGTCCATTTCTGTATTTTCTTTCCTGAACCTAAAACTGAGGGAAAAAGGTACTCCAATACCTTGGATGTCTGTACACAACTCAGGTACTATCTTGGCAGAACTAAATATTTCAGATCATCAGATCAATTGTTCATTTCTTATGAAGGTTTCAGTAAGGGAAAGAACAACCAGTGTCAAAGCAGACTATTTCCAAATAGATGCCTAAGGCTATTACCTTTTGTTATACTCGCCATGACAAATCTATTCCAGGCAGACCCAAGGCCCACTCTACATAGACCTTGACTACTTCTATGGCTTTCTGGAAAGGGTTGAATTATAGAAGTTGCTACATGGTCTTCTGTACATGCTTGTACAAATCACTATAAGCTGGATTACTTCTCTAGGTCTAGATCTTGCTTTGCTAAGACCATTCTCCAGGGGCTCCTGGCTCCCTCTCTTTCCACCTTCAAATTAAGTTTGCCATAATTGATGAACATCTGACAACAAGAATTAAAGTGGCAATTCTGTTTGGATGCCATGTCTGCACCCAGTTTAAATGATGAGTGCTCACTTGCATCAGTTTTAAAACTTAAGAATTATGTTATTTAGTGGAAGTCTTTTATACAGTTATGTGATTCTCTTTTTATACGGTCGTGATTTTTAATTTGATTCTCATTGGTTGTAGCAGTATATTTAAACAGTTGTTTTGTATTTTAACATTACTCTGATGAAGTTCCTACCAGAGGAATGAAAGCGCTAAACCTTGTGTTTTGACGCAATAAATGAATGGTTTCAAGCAGCAAGTGGTTTACTTGTCGTTGTTTGGAAATCTACCGTTGTAGCTAAGGTTACTGCAGCATCAGTCAATATGAAGAACATAGTATGTAGTACAGTTGTACAAGTTGAACTTAACATAACAGCAGCTGTTTGATCACAGCTGCACTAGCAGCTTGCTCCCTTCATCAATCTTGTTTCTGGTGTATTTTTTATGTTAGGGTGTGGACATTTATTGTTTGTTATTCCTAGGTTTGTCCTTTCAGGGCTCAGCCTTCCTCTGCTGGCAGGAAAGCTGCTTGACAGGTTGGATGTGTTGAAGGTGCTCTGAAGCTTTGGAAGCTGTCCAGCAGTTATATCCTTTTCAGGAAATAACCCATTAGCTAAGACTACTACAGCAGTGATCATTCGGACATCCACTGTTATGGTAAGTTAAAGTTATACAACTGTATTTCTTTGACTAAAAACTATGAGCCTTTGGAACCTGTTGTCTTCAGCAGACATATGCCAGCCTGTTTGTTTTTTTTCTAATATCTCACTGTTCCCATGTGACTTGCATAGTTTCATACACAGGTAGAATATTTGAATTCAAAATATAAACAGCAAGAAAGGTAGGCATTAATTGTCCAAGCATAGGTATTACATGTTGATTTGTTTATAGCATAAAGCTGGATCATATTGATGGAAATAAAACTTTTAGATTGCTGAGGATCTGCATGATGACTGCTTTTCTTTGTACTTCTTATGGACAAAAATGATTCCAGATGTGACTGTGGTATCCCAGCTAAATACAGCTTTGAAGGTTCTTAGGTTCATTAGTAGTTACTAGGCATGTGGCACACAAGACCATGAGATGTCCTGCCAGAATAACCTGATGGAGTAGAAATTTATTAGAAGGGATGTCCTGCATGCACAAGAGTGAGTTTGAGATTACCCATCCAATCACTGGCTTTAAAGATGGCTAAGATGTTGCTGTGTTTGATGTTGAGAGGACAGTGTTCTAAAGTATGAGACATGTTGTATCATGGCAACAGGTCCAATTAGAGTGCAAATGAAAATAAAAGTTGTTGATGCAGGCAATAATGGTGTCACTTGATTTTCTGAAGGTGAAAGACCAGGACTTTCATATTGCAGAAGGATAAGCAGAGATCATAATGCAAGAGCCTTTTTAAGATGGTGATTATGATAAGGCTTTTAGTCTGCCTGTATTGCTTATGGAACTTATTCCTGTATTTTTTGCAGTTAGGAATCATAGGGATCTGTATAGTTGGGCAAGGGGGGTTTTATAATTGCATTCCAAATGGAGCACTGCTCTCTAATGAGGGATGTTCAAAGAGGGAAATAACCACTATGGACTTAGAGGAGATGCGCTTATAACTTACTAGAGTCTGTTACATAGTGATCCAATTATAGCTTGTTATGAACAAACGTACTGACTTCTGTAATGCCTTCGATTTTGAGGGGCAGGTGTCCTTAATATGGAAGGTATGTTTCCTAAATAAAGCCATGCTACACTTTTTGGTATTATGTTTTATCCCATGGTCATTACACCAGGAACTTGTGTGGTCTAGCCCTTGTTGTAGCATGTGAGTATCAGTATGGGAGTTCAAAATGATACCCAATCTGCAGTCATTTGCAAATTTGGTTAGTCAAGGCCCTTTGAGTTCTGCTATCATACTATAGTAATTGCAAAAGCCAAAGAAGAGAGGAGAGGACCAAGGATAGAACCTTGTGTGATACCACTTGTTTCTTGTTTTGGCTTCTGTCCATGATCCATCTGGCAATTCAGCAGATGACATGTGGTTTAATGATTACTTGGGTGAACTTGTTAATAATATCTGCAGTAGAGAAGGTGTCAAAGGTATTAGCCAGATCAAGACAGGCAGTGTGGATGATATGTCCCATGGTCAGGGCCCCAGAATTTTTTTTTAAAGAAATCAACTAGGTTGAGAACCCAGGATCTGCCTTTCATAAAGCTGAATAGATCTAGATCAAAGTGTGATAGATCACCAATTTCTCTTACTTATAGTAAGTTCTATGCTACTGTGTTCAGTGACCTTAGAGAAGACACTAGTGAGAGTCATGGGCTTGTTACTACCAAGATTAGTGCCTAGGGCTAACCTTAATCAGTTGTACCACTAGGAGGGGTCTCTGTATGTCTGGTACATAACCAGTTGAGATGCTTATGTTGAGAAAGTTCTTAATGGATGGAGATGTGTTGTGCTCATCAAAAGTGTTATTTCTCAATGCTAGGAATCAAAGTACACTCCCTACTGCTCTCCTCACCGTAGAGAATGCTGTTGTCTGTGCAGTCACTGAGACATGAATTAAAGCCACAGTGAACACACCAGCACTGCAAGGCTATAATGCCTTCCACACATTTAGACCAGCTACTACACAGATAAGGACTAAAGGTGGAGGAGTTTCAATTTACACCAAAAATAAATGTACCTCAAGGCTGGTCAGACAGGACAATGCACTTCAGCTTCTCCACTTACAAATCACTATAAGCAAAATCCCATACCACTTCCTTGCAAACTATAAATTCTTAAACTGATGTAAAAGCCACAAAAAGCTCAATGGCTTAAAAGTCCTGATCTGTTCAAAACAGCAAGATACAAATTTCCAGCAATAGATGTGTAGTAGAAAATACTATGTAGCAGATAAGAGCATTAAAAACCTTTATAATAAAAATTGTTAAAAATCAGATAAGTGCTTTCATTTTGTTTCAACACAAAACTTCATCAGATAAATCCAGGGAAGTAGGGCCAGAAATTTTTATGTAAGGCATCACTCCTCAGCAGTCAATCAAAATGTCAGAATTGAACCAGCACCCCCTTAAAGGCAAACTTGCATTATCTTCTTAAAGCCTTTAATTTTAGCAGGCTGGAAATGGAGATACATTCATCAATGCCTGGCCAAATATCAGCTTGAAAAAACAGTTGCCAAAATACTTCTCTTCTTTCTAGAAATAGGTGCCATGGGCCTCCTCTAGCCCCATGATAGATCTGCGCAATGACCACAAAGTAAAAGTAATGATCACTGAATTGTAATACATGTTTAGACAGGGCGTTCATGATTTTACCTTTACATATATCATAAAGATGTTCATACAACCTTTCTTTTAAGGCATGACCAGTTTTTCCAGTATAAAATAATGGACATGTCTGACAAAGAGCAGCATAAACCACACCTCTGCTGTTACAATAAAATTTTTCTCTAACCCAGACATATTGTTTTTTTTTGCAAAGAATCACCAATGGAGTTCAACTTACAGAAAGAACATCACCCACATTTAGTTATCTTGCAGACGTTACTGGTTACGTGATAATTAAATATTGTGCCTTCTAACATATTCTTTAACTTTTGCCTCTTCTGAAAACCACCAAAGGGTGTTCAGAAAGTAGTTGTAAAAGTTCCCTGTTCTCTTTAATAAATCCCAGTTATTCTTTAGTATCCACTATATAGTCTGGTGGTCTTGGTTAAAGTCGGTAATAAACACACTCCCCAAATCACCAGTTCCATTGTTACCTTCTTTGTCAGTTTCAGTGATAACACCACCATTGTTAAGTATCAGGATGTAATAATTCTGTTTTCTCCTTAATATCATAGCCCCTTGTCAAAAACATGTTTGAGAGGGTGGCACAGTCTTCCCAGAAGTGTTATTCCAGGATGACCATTCTTGCAGCCCTCACAAATCTTCACTTTAATACTGATTTCTTATGAGCAATGGGATGGACACTTGCAAAATGAAGTATGGAGTTTGAGAAAGTTGGCTTTTGATAGATCCTCAAAACATAGCCGCCATTTTTCAAGTCTTTAGACAAACAAAATCCAGAAAAGGAAAACTGATCTTGTCCTTATTTATTGTGAATTTCAAAAATTCTGTGTTTGATTTGGTATAGTTCATAAATTCTGTAAGTTTTCCCATTTTAATTTCTCCAAATCTTTTGGATGTCTAATACCATGACAGGAATGGGCCCCATTCCTAATTCAAAGTACGATTAAAGTAAATGAAATTAGTATTGTTTCACTCTTTGATGTCAGTCAAAAGTGCTCTTCTCAGTACCCGCAATGTGTCCAGTAATGGCTCCTGCAAATTGTACAGAGGTGCATGTATTGGTAGCATATCTAAATATGACTGTAGACTCTTTTTTATAAGACCTGTTGCTCCTACTACTATTGGAACTATACAGGTATCTTTCTTCCACATTCCTCTCATTTCTGCTTGCAAATCTTGATATTTTATGACTTTGTGTCTCTCTGTATGCAGGACAGTGTAGTCACTGGGTGAGACTACTTCAATGATCAATGCTACTTTTGTCTTCTTTTCTTGGACCGCTATATCTGTTTTTCTAGCATATATCTTTTGAACTGCTGGTAATGGATGATCCCATGTGATGTAGACTTCATCATTTTCTATGATGCTTTGTGGCTCATGTTTCCAGTGTTTTTCAGACACTTCAATACCATAATGTTTGCACAATCCTCAGTGCAACAGTCTCACTACATTATTATGCCTTTCAGTATATAGTCCTTCTGCCATTAGTATGTCACAGCCAGTAACGAGGTGTGAAACTGTTTCCAGTTCTGTTTTGCAAAAGCTACATTTGGCTTTTTCTCCCACATCTTCAGTGGACTTTGTAAACCAGTGTGTATGTAGCCCACTATCTTGTGCCACTAATATTAACCTTTCGTCTCTTGGTTTGAATTCACCTCCCCTTATTATAAATTTCTCCTCAGTATCCCACCAGATGATAAACGAGTCATCTAGCTATCTGGTATAAAATCTCACTGAGTCATGAAAAGGGCCATTAAACCTGAAAGTTTGTTCCCATTTAGCTATTACAATATTCGAATAAACAGAGCCACAATTTTCTCCAATAGCTACACCTTGATTTTGTTTATACAAATGTCCCTCAAAAAATGTAATTGTTGGTAAGGACAATTTCCAACAAATTTTCCAGGAGACTAGTCTGGTCATTGTTCAAGCCTTTCTTTTCAAGAATCTCCTGGAACTAGTTCAGTCCCACCTCATGTGGTATTACCGTGTATAAATCAACTACGTCAATAGTGGCTGATAGGTCATTCTCCACATAGGTGGTGTTATTGATGTTTTTTAAGAATTCCAAGGAGTCTTTACAGACTTGTGGTTCAGTCTTGAGTATGGTTTTTAACTTAAATTCCACAAACTTAGCACATGCTTGAGTAATAGATCCCTGATTATCCACAACAGGATGCATAGGAGGATTATTAAGGTCTTTGTGAATTTTGGAGATCCCAAAAATTGTGGGCATCACAGGAGAAATAATGTTAAGATAGCTGAATTCTTCAAGGTTAATTCTTCCTTATATAAACATATAATTTAAAAGGGAAGTAATCTTTCTGTATGTTTGATTTAATTCCTTTCTAGATACGTCATTGTTAAGACTGTTATTTAACATTTCCTTAATTCTCCTGGAACATTCTCTGTTCCATGGTGACAAGGCCCCTGCTTTTATCAGGTTCCCTGAACCTTAGGCCAGTTATTCAGATATTATGTAAGGCTTCCTCCTCTTCTCTAGACAGGTTACATGTAATTTGACACTTTCTGCGTCCCATATGTCTTGTGTCCAGTTCACAGATTTTTTCAAATACATGCAACAGTGGGATCAATGGAGGACTTGAAAGTACTCAAAACTCTAAGAAGTTGGGTGGGTTGTGTATCTTCTTTAAATAAGTTTGATGTTTAGTTTACAAACAAAACACTTCAATTCCAACAAGATCTGAGGAATGCTGGCTCTGCTGAAAGGCACAAAAGTCATACCTAACCAAGGACTTCATTGAGTTCTGTTTATCTGTGGTTTGTGGTGTAATTATAAATTTTAAAATCTTTATGAGTACATATATGGCAATTTGTATGGTCAATGAAGGCTTCAAAAACATTTATGATAGACGTTGGTACAGATGGAACTTCCTTTAAGTTTGTTGATACATCCACAACTGGTCATGATGAGTTCTGGATCCCCTGTATGGTTGATTCTTGAAATTCATCCCCCATGGGTTCCAAGGGGTAGGTGGGAGTTGTTCCCTGTCCTGGCTGTTGTTGTTTCAGCCTTTCTGATCACTTGAGTGGCAGACCATCTCCAGGGTTAGAATGATATCCCTCTTCAGTGAGGTCATCAGTGATGTCAGTCTCCTCATCCTCATTACCATTGGATATGCCATCAAGATTGCTGTTTGGGGAGAGAACCTTTTCCCTGAAATCCTTGTTGCCCCATATTTGAGATGTGGGTGGATCTGGGTAGGCCATTCTGTCCTTATATGCTTTCCTGTCTCTTTAAATCTTTTTTTATTATGTTTTTATTATGTTGTTTGTTTTTTTAATTTGTTGTATGTTATTTTCAGTGCTGGAAAGCCATAACATGTATTTAAGCTCAATGGGAACACTCACCATCCACGTCAGTACTATATTCCTGGAATGTAATTACCCCTCTATCAACTTGGATTAATATACAACACCAAACATGCAGGCACAGAGATTCCTGGATTTTGTAAACACAAATTCCCTGAGCCAGATTGTCAGTATGCCAACCAGGGGCCCAAACATACTAGATCTGGTCTTCACTAATATGGGAGAGTGCTGCACACCTCCTAGTGTGATATTAGGCCAGAAAACAGTCTCCTTTGAAGTAAAAAGTAAAACCAAGAACCCCAGGTAACCTTGGAATGTTCAGGAAATACTCTGACTAACTTCTTACTATTAAGTGTCAACATGGCAAATTTTCAAGCACCCATAATCCCTGAGAACACTACTGCCTATGCCAAACTCTTTACAGAAACCTTATACAAGCATATTATTAGCTCCATAAAGGCAGTTGTACCAACTGGGAATAAGTAGAGAACTAACTCAAAAAGCAAGTCATCCTTGAGGAATCACAGCTCAATAGGCTTTCTAAAATAAGGAAGAAAATCATGCAAAAATTAGGTGGTGTAGCATGCAGCAGGATAAAAACACTCTCATCAAACTAAACAGAGGACAAATAAAGTTTACCAAAGCCAAATGTGAGGTAAATCACCCCACCCCCCCTCCTGGCCAAGGACAACCACAAGGCATTCTTAGCTATGTCCACAACCTCAAAGGCAATGTACAATTATCAGCATAACTCATCATTAATTGAGTCACCTACAATGAGCCAAGAAGCTATTGCAAACCCACTGGCAGACAAACTACCCCTCCTCCCAACATCCCCTTAAGAAATACCATCAAATATAGCTCGCCATACCATCATTGAGGAAAAGGTCCTCAATGCTCTCTCTAAGGCCAAGAACACTGCATCAATGGGCCTAGACAGTATCCCATGATGTTTTCTAAATACCATTAAACATGACCTATCAGGCCTCCTGGAATCGCTATATAATGATAGCCTCCAGACAGGCTTCATGCCTCACAAATGGAGAACAGCAGCAGTCAACCCTCTGCACAAAAGTGGGCCATCTACCCTGGAAACTATAGATTCTTAAGTCTGACTAGTCTCATATGCAAAACCATAGAAATAATTACCATGGAAATTATCAAAAATGGCATAAGAAACCTCCTAAAACTGGACCCAACCCAGTTTTGTTTTGTCAAGTGCAGGTCATGCCTGCTCAACCTGGTGGACTTCTTTGAGGAGGGTTACCAAAGCAATGGGTGAGGGAAAAACAGTTCACACTGCCTACCCTGACCTTATAAGGCATTTGACAAAATACCCAACCTTGGCATTGTTGACAAACTCAAGAAGTTAAGTGTAAACCCTTATGTCTCCTAGAGGTTAGCCAACTGACTCACAGACAGGACCCAGAAAGTTAGACTTGGGGAGTCCACCTCTGCAAAGAGGCCAGTCACAAGTGGAGTCCCTCAGGGATTGATCCTGGGACCCCTCCTTTTCGGTATGTAGTTCTCTGAAGTCAAAGACAATGTCAAGGGCTTCTGGCACACCAAATTTGCAAATTATAAATTAGGAGCAGTCCTAGAATTCCCCACCAACTTTAATGTTCTCCATAATGTGTGTTAGAGCCACAGACTAAAGCTAAATGCCAAGAAATGCATAATAGTATTCTTTAGGAAGTCATCCCCCTGGGTAACTATTATATTGACAACACACCCCTAAAAGCTGACCTAGTGGTCAGGGACTTGGGGACACATACAGACAGTAATCTAATTTTTGACCATCACTTGCCTACAGTAGTGAGGAAACAATTCTGTTATGTGGCATCTAGGTCCAAGAATGTCACTGCTCCACTGTATTCAGCATTCAACAGACATATCATTGAGTACAATACCTCCTTTGATATCTATCTAACCAGGCACATGCAGCAACTGAAATGTCCACAGAAGTTCATCATTAAAAGAATCGAGGGAGTAAGTAATGCATCCTATCCTGACCATCTTAAAACCCTAGCCTTGTATTCTGTCTCCTACAGGCTGTTGAGGGGAGACCTATACCTGGCCTAGAAGGCATTATCAGACCCCACCCTGATGGACCTCCTGCATATCTGCAAAACAGGCAGCACCAGACATGCCCATTATAAAGATTTAAACCTTGCCTGTGATATAAACAGGACCTACTGGAGAGATGGATATGTATCTCAGAGACTATCCATTCTCTGGAACAGGTTCCCATCCATGTGAAAGAGAGTTGCTCCCTAACTCAGTTCAAGTATAACTTGTACAATTGGATGGGGAACAGGATATTCAGTTCTGGTTTGGCACTTATGTTTCTAATGAACACAGGCAACCTGTTCATCTCCCAGGCCCCTGCTTGTAGATGTTTCATCTCCCAAGCCCCTGCTTACACTTATCAAGGGTATCAGAACTTGTCAGAGATTTGGGATGCATGGCTAAGCTCAGAAATGGCCCTAGTACAAATCTGTTATTTACCAGGATGAATCTGGTAATGCTATCAGGAACCATGCAACTAGTCTTAATAGTTTTGCCAGTCTGGCTAAAACCTGACAAATGATGATTTTGGGAGGTTACATGGTTTGGAGACCAATGAGGTACAGTGGGGTGATTGGAAAGGAAATATTAGAGCTGAAAATGTCTGCTAGGATGTTGGCAATGGCTTCTTGATCAGAACAAGTACTACTAGCTTGGGGCAGCACATTGTGTTATATCTGTGTTTTGTAATAAAGCCACCATAGTTGTTTTTTGTGCACTGGCATTCTAATACAGAATATGTTTGCTAAAAAAATCTAGACCCATTATTGTTGGGGGAAGGATATTTGTGTTGTGCAGTAAGTACTTTTGTTCCTCTATAACTTGTTTAGAAGAATTCCACCATGTGGGTTTATTTTTGAATTTTTCATTGTAGTTATGATGGATCGTATTAAATGCCTTAACACAGCTACTTAGAGGGGAAGTAGAATTCAAATGTGCATGTTGTGACATTGGCAATGGATTTATTAGGGAGTCAGTCCCATATGCTATGGCAATGGTACTGAGGTCACTATCAGGCAAGGCTAATATGCTATGGCTTTGGGATTGGGACCTCAGGGGAGGCTAGTTCCATCAGCTTTAGCATTAGAATTGGTACCATGGGGGATAGTCCAATATGCTGTGGCATTGGCACTGAAGTTGTTGGGGGAGGTGAAGAGTCCCGTTTTGACTTTCTCATGTTGTTGGTCATTGATATGAGATTGGCCATAGAAAGTCCCCAGCTGTAGTAGAGCACATGGGATAATTGATACTGTTTCTAAGGAATAAGAAAACAGTCTGATGGTTTGACTGTGCTAATGGTGAAGACTTGCATGCTGGGAAACAGGCTGAGGAAATATTTTTGGAGACATTTCAATAAAAATATATACCTCTAGTGGGAATTGGGGAAATTTGATTAAAGGAATTGGCATTAAAATGTAGGAATCTCCAGGCATACTTATTATTGGCTGTACCTGTTTTACATTTGATAAATAGGTACTTAGTCTCCCATGAACAATGTATTAGGTTTAATAGATACTTTCCATCTGGCTTAAGTAAAGGATATAGGGTTCATAGGCTCATTGGTAGGACCTACGCTAGGTGCCCTTGCAAGCCATTTTAAGTGTAGCCCTTCAAAGGTGAGACTCAAGTCATGTGCCTTGTGTCTGTGTGGTAACCGCCTTAACCATTATTTCAATCCCTCCAATATGAAGAAGACCTACAGTCAGTAATAATACGACCGTTTTGTTTCATGTAACTAGGAATTCAAAAAAGGTTCTAGGTAAGTCTCATGTTGATGTGATGAGAACTAATGGGGTTATGGGTAAATATGGGTTTTCTTTACAGCTCATGAGAGACCACATTGCACAATAGGTGCTCAATACTTGCATGAGGGACTGCAGTCAGTATAACAAAGGCATCAAACTATGACAATTCAAATGTTTAGCATTAAGCAGTTCCAACTTAATATTGACCAAATAGAATTCCATTTCATTGGGATTTTTAGAAGTTTAACTGTGCCTTAAAAAAGAACTCAGTGGCGTCAACAAATTTTTTAACCAGACTGCAAGAGCTGTAGAGGGTGAGGTATAGGCTATCTTTGGGGAAATACGCTTGTCAAACATTGTTTCCCATTCTGATACATACCGACTCCACCTGGGATGACACCAGTTAACAAAACAATTGGGGAAGCCAATTGTCTTATCTTTGGCCAAAGAATCAGTTTCAGAGATGGATGGTTACTGCCTAGGACTAGAACCTTGCCTGCCTTTGCTATATCTCTGTGCATTTTCTGTAAGATTGAGTCTAAGATCTTTCACTGCCATATGAGCAGCTACGAGGTTATAGTCATACTTGTAGTAATACTGAGGTCTAATGAGCCTAATGCTGTTGTGGGTCATGATACCAGAGTTCTTTGTAATCTTCTCTGTGTCCGGTCTAGTTCAAAAGTCCTGAAGTAGTTCTTGAGCATGCAGTCTAGGAGACCATGAAGGATCCTCACTAGATTTCCCAGTTTTCCTGGAGTATTGTCTGCTTAACTAACTTGCAAAGAGTCACCAAGAATGCAAATGGAGACCAAATGAATCAAACCCTGGACTACATGATGCTGTTTATTAACAGTTCATACCCCTAACTATCTTTGCTAATTGCAAGCCTCCTTCATCCACAGGCCACCGAGTTGATATGCTTAATTATGGCATCTCCAATAAGTAAAAGATTTCCTTGAGTAGATGCAGGCTTTGATGACCTTATGATTGTAGGCCTGCAGCAATGTTGGCTCTTCTTGAAAGCAGGAGAAGTGGGTGCAGGTGTCGGAGAAGGAGATGTGTCTGTGTAGGTTTATTTTGTTAATAACAAGGAGTAGTGGCAGTGTTTTCCTTATTAACTTAGCACGTGTGTGTTTAGTGTGGAGATGCTGTGCAATGTTGTTATGCTGTTCACTAACAGTAATTGATAGTACAAGATATGACTCTAATTTGAATATATATTTATATCTCAGAGTATCAGTACTTGATGAGTGAATGATTGATGATAAACAGAAGATATTTGCAATCTTCCTAAAACCAATAATGGATAATATGCTTCTTATGGATGGAGTTACACCAGAATGTGCCATCATGATGGCAGGTGCTATAAAAATGGTAGCTGGTAAGTAAAAGTGAGTTTGAATAAGAATGGGGATGATAGATGACTCTGGTAGGACAGACATACTACTGAGGTACAGCTGAGGCTATTCTTTACTGAAACAACACATGTACAACACACTATCAGATTTTAAATAAGGTGTCACATCTCTTATTAATGTTGCATTGGGATTTCTTTGCAGGTACAGCATGCTATAATAGTCACTTCATTGAAGGAGGACAATTCAGAACCATAACTGGCTCTATCTTCAAGGTCCTAGTCCAGGTTGCATATTGTGCACTCCTCAACTTAAGAAGGGAAATAGGTCTTCTGCTTTGCAACTGTAGCAAACTGCTTGCTACGTTTGTAGCAAGCAGTTTGCTACAAGTTACACCACACACAACATACTGAAGTAAGCATTTTGCTTCAGTACGGACCAAAAGCAATGTTTCCATACCAGCATTCAGAAATACAAATATGGTAATTAATGCACTTAAAACTGATTCCAGGCCTGAAAGCAACTTATGGAATACTGAGTAATGTTTTGCTCATGGAGAAGACATAAATGTTTTTCCACTGCAGTAATTAATGCTGTAAGATTTGTCAGAAAACCAGGACCTGGTAATCTGAAGAAGTTGACACAGGAATTGGTTTTGGTGTTACCATACCCTCTGATAAGCTTCCATTATGTCCTCTTCACCCCATCCTAACTATGCTCCTGGGGCAGTTACATACACAACAAATTTTAGGTATAAAGGTTAGTTACCTATTAAATGCTACCTTTATTTTAGCACCTGCACTTTAACATCAAAACAATGTTTTAAATTCTCTTGGCAGGAAGGTCACTTGATTTAGAATACT